>NW_015542798.1:0-24864 GCF_001515605.1 Sinocyclocheilus anshuiensis
AGATAGACAGATAGATAGATAGCTAGATAGATAGATAGATAGATAAAATAAAAAATATCCATGTTTCCAGTAGTGTAACATCAGAGCGTTTAGGGATAAGTAAAAGATTTCAAACAGATTGGGCCCTATTTCAGTACATTTGGGACACAAACCTTTATTTTAGTGCTGTCAAATGATTAATCGCGATTAATCGCATCCAAAATAAAAGTTTTTGTTTACATAATATATGCGTGTGTATTGTGTATGTTTATTATGCATATATAAATACACACACAGCATTTGGAAAATATTTACATGTATATTTATATTCATATAATTTATATCATATATAAATGTGTATAAAAGTAACATATTTTGCTTAAATATATACATGCATGTGTCTGTATTTATGTATACATCATATATATACACACAGTATACTAAACAATAACTTTTATTTTGGATGCGATTAATCGTTTGACAGCACAACTTTATTTATTGCTGCTTGTTTTGATCAAGATCACTTTGGGTAAATTGCCTATTTCATTGACTCAGTATTTAAATAAGCTGTCTGTATTCAAAAGGAAGCGTCTGAAGCGTTTTATTACATTTGAATTAACCAGCAATTAATTAACTGCTAAAGGCCAAATAGCCTTTGAGTAAATGACCCTGTTTTTAAAGTCTCAATTAATTTATTTGATAGGTTGTCACTTGCATAACAATTAAAACAATGCAATGGTACAAAGGAGATAAATGCCCAAACGGTAAAGATTATACGACAGCAGTTTTGTCGTTCTCCTGTAGATGGCAGTGTCAGAAAGAGGCAGAGAGACTCGTGGACATTTATGATGTCCAACCAAGAAGTCAAGGGTTGGCTGGTTAGCGTGCCTGTATTAGCCCCTTCAGTATCATCATTTTCTCTGTCCTTTGATGGACATCCAAAAGTAGTCACATATTCTAACAGAATATATATTCGCATACACCATATTAATTACAAACATTTTCATTTTTCTGTGCACTTATATTTTCCCCATCTGCTGTTTTTGACGTCACAGCTTGGGATGGTCACTAGTGAGGGTTGTTTGGGGGACTGTGTGTGTTCTTGTTGTGCTATTACTCGTTGTCATGTGACCCATTACCTCAGCTCATTACTACTGCATTGATTTGTCATCTTTAATTTACAGCTCAGGTGTTTGGCTCGAAATATTCTGTCCCATAAGCAAAGCCTTTCAAATTATGCACGTCCCGTACGAGCCAGGAAAGTGTCTCTGAGATGAATGGGAATGCTAACGGACAGACCCCTTTGTGTAAAACACCCTTAAGGTGTGAACCTGTGCCTTTCACCTCACACACAAAGATAGATATCTGAGGTGTTGACATCAAACCCCAAAAATGTTAATGACAGCCTACAGCACACTATTTGAACATCATACTTGAAGGAAATGCAGATGGACATTTTGATGTTCCCAAACTGAAAAGTAAATATAGATTTAAGTTCTGAGAAGAAAGCATCCAACATAGCGCCAGTGATACTTGACTTAAAAACAAAAAAGGTCCATAACTGTGTCATGTCTATATACAAATCGTTAAATGAGACAAAATGCTACTTACTAATTCACAATGCCATTCCAAAGACCTTTTATGAGTGTTGTTCACATTTTCATAAGCCGCCTAAAAGGCACCATCTAAATAAAGATAACGTACTAATCAAATGTTTACCCTTTCTTTGGTCTAAAACACTCTTTGGAAATTTAGTTTCGTAATTATTCTCGTCAAGGCAGTGTGTTTTCTTCAACATCTGTGGTTATTTTCACACATGGTGAGCATCACCCAGCATCCAGCCTCAGCCGGTCATCTGAGGACGCCGGTTTGTTTGCTTTAGAGTCGCTCGTGTTTTGATTGAGGTCGAGTCCCGAGGAACAGCAGAGTCTTAACAGACAGGTCATCAAGGTAGACAAAGGTTGTTAAGTGAAATTCACCATATGTTTCAGCTTAAATTCCAGAGGGGGTCTTATACAGTACCTTATCTTGCTCATGCTGTGTCAGGCGGGGGATCTGAAGACCAGCAGCTCCTCTTTAACACCCCACACCCTTCCCCCGTTACAGCCTGGATAAAGCCTGTATAAATACAGTAAAAGTACTGGTTGAAATGAACAATTAATAAAAAATAATGATAGATTCAGGAAGACATGCAATTTTATTGTGAAATACTGTAAACATGCTTTTTGGAAGTTAAAAAGAATGAATTGCCTTATAATTTACATGCCATTCAAAAGTTTGGTAGATTTTTTGTTTTAAGAAATTAATATTTTTATTCAGCAAGGATGCATTAAATTGATCAAAAGTGACAGTAAAGACTTTAATAACATTACAAAAGATTTATATAAAAAAAACATGTTAGATGCTTTTGAACCCTCTACTCATGAAACCTTAAATATTAAACGGTTTTAAACATTGGTAATAATCAGAAATGTTTCTTGAGCAGCAAATCAGCATATTAGATTGATTTCTGAAGAATCATGTGACACTGAAGACTGGAGGAATGATGCTGAAAATTCAGCTTTGATCACAGGAATAAATTATATTTGAAAATAAATTGCAATACTTCACAACGTTACAGTTGTTGCTGTATTTCTGATCAAATAAATGGAGCCTTCGTGAGCATTCTTTTAAAAATATTTTCAAAATATCACCAACAATTTGAACTGTAGTCTATGTACTGTACTGTTTCTCACAGTAAAATATTATAATTAGTCAAATATTAAAATAGTATTCATATTTATAGTTTTTAAAATTATGTGTTCTGTGTTTGTTATTTGTGCAATAACTGCGCAAAATAAGAAATATATTATTATTTTTTTTTCTTCTTTTAAGAAGTATATTATTCTTTTAAAGCCTTTTATCTCTAAAATCATTTATATATAGAAATGTTTTGTCTATTTACTAATAGTTCAGCATTTACCTTGTTTATTTTACATGAATCACAGCAATGCAAGACATATTTCTGTACCCAGTGTCTCATAATGCATAGCAGCAACCATACGTTTCAAACACACACACGCACGCACGCACGCACACACGCACGCACACACACACTCACACTCACTCTCACACTCACACACACACACAGACACACACACACACACACACACACATTCAATACGACAGTACAGCATCTATCTGGTGTGTTCACAACAAGAGAAGAACGCCTCCTCTGCACGCTCTGTTGTTTGTTGCGGTGTTTATGAAGGGAATGGCAGTGCTGTGGGAATGTGTGAGGGGTTTCAGGGCAGAGCTGCTGGTTTGACCCGCGTCTGCGGAACAATCCGACCCGAGCACAGGTGCAGCTCAGAGGGAACGGCTGCTCTTAACACCCGCAGATAATCTGAGACACGATGAGAAGTGCGTTCACAAAGTTACCGATGGACAGGTTAGCACCTCGTCTCCCGGTGATGTGTGATGTGAGCGGTGAATGAGAGGATCAGAGGAGGGTTCAGGACAGACACTTTTGTTCAGAGAAGTGGGTTCATTTTTAGTCACACACACCCGCTGAGCTCCTCATGTCCCGCAGTGTCCATGCTGGAAATCAGTCTAATGTGTGTCCTCTGATCCCGGAGATGAAGGATAAACAGTAGCTTGTGCTCCTCATTGTTAAATGACTTGCAATTGTGCTTTGTGTCAAATTTAAGCCTGTGGATTCCGCCCTTTGTAGGGGTGACCGGGGCTAGTTGTCACACGCTGAAATTGTGTAAGGCTGTATTTAACAAATGCGTTTTCAAATCAGTTTTAAATATTGGTTTTAAACTGTAGCCTATAATAAAGGTACACTGCAAATTATTTGACTGAGTAGGCTAGTAAATAGCCTAAAACAAAGATTGGACTGAAAATAGCCAAACATTTTATGACTGTTTAATGCAGAGTATTAGGCTACTCACTGTTTCTTTGTAATTGTTTCTGAGATTTACTAGCAATATTTGGGGGAAAGTTGTTTCTACACCATTTTTTTTTCAGTGTAGATTTGAAGGTTAAACTGTGTTCAGAGGACTGTTGTTCATAAGACGGGAACAAGTTTTCACATGTGTTTTACGTTTATGAAATATGATATATATATATATATATACTTTTATGTATTTTTGCGCTATGCTTTTCTTTATATTTAGGCTATTTCAGTTTATTTCTGTGTATTTAAACTGATATGTAACCACAGTAATTTACAAAGTAATACAATTCAGCTGTCCAAGGAACAGTTTTACAAATGCATTTATAATAATCAAACAACAATACTTCCACAACCACCAACCTTTTATTAACGCTGCCGAGCAACGCATCTCATTACAGTAGGTCATTCAATCAGATCTCCTTATCTCCTTACCTTTTTGTTTTAGTTTAATAGCCTGAATATAACTCGTGTAAGGAGGATGTAAGCTGGATGCTGTGGTGTGTTTCCCGCGGGCACCTGCAGGAGGCGGGGTCAGTCAGTGGGTGTTCCAGGGGGCGTGGACAGAGCGCAAGCCCCGCCCCCTCACCCAGCCCAGCCTCATATGAAGAGACCCGTCGGGGCTGAATGGCAGTAGTCTATGTGCGACTGTCAGAAACCTTTCCATCCGCCCCGAGCGCAAAGATTACTGAAGCAGACTGTGATTCTGGAGGCTTCTCCAGAGACTCAATCTAGAGTTCATCTAAAACCTTCGCTGGAGTTTGGGGAGGATCTTTACAAAATGCCACGTTCATTTCTTGTCAAGAAATATTTCTCCAACAAGAAGCCAAACTACAGTGAACTGGAGAGTCAAACTGGTGAGTGTGCCAAGAGGTATTTGTTTATGTTTGTTATTGTATACAATATCAGCAGGCCTATGTCAAATTAAACAGTTTATGATTAGTCAAAACTTAGTGAGCCAAAATTTCAGCCACATAAAGTTGTCAGAACGTCCTCCACCACAAATGTTGACATAACCTTTTCCATACTTTGTATTGTTATTTTTTTAAAGCATTTTCATATTTCCAAAACGTATTACTTGTACCCCCAGTTTCACAGACAAGGCTTAAGCCTAGTCTTAGACTAAAATGTAAATCTGAGCTGTTTCAACTGAAAAAAAAAAACTTGCACTAACTGATCTTAAAATATATCAGTGCATTTGTTTTGCCTCAAGATGCACACTGGTAATGTTTTTTTTTTCTAAGGCATGTTTATAAAAATTACTTAAATGTCCTAATTGAACTATGGCCTAATCCTGGTTTAGGCTAAGCCCTGTCTGTGATACCGGGCCTTTGCTATTTAGTTTTTATCATATTAGGCTACTCTAAAATAGATTAGTGATTTTTTTTGTACTTTTTCACTATGCCATCTACACAAACTGCAGTATGTAATTTAACTAACTGCTAAAATGCTTCAGCTGTAGTATATCACAGTAATTTAATTTGATTAAGATATCTCAAAAAGTGAGTCATAGCTCCCTATTTGGAGTATGAAGTAGATATTTGGTAGTTATTAACCAAATGTGACCCTGGACCACAAAACCAGTCATAAGGGTAAATTTTGTGAAATTGAGATTTATACATCATCTGAAAGCTGAATACAAAACAAGCTTTCCATTGGTGTATGGTTTGTTAGGATAGGACAATATGTGGCCGAGATACAACTATTTGAAAATCTGGAATCTGAGGGTGCAAAAAAAAAAATCGAAATATTGAGAAAATCGCCTTTAAAGTTGTCCAAATAAAGTCTTTAGAATTGCATATTACTAATCAAAAATTAAGTTTTGATATATTTACGGTTGGAAATTTACAAAATATCTTCATGGAACATGATCTTTACCTAATATCCTAATGATTTTTGGCATAAAAGAAAAATTAATAATTTTGACCCATACAATGTATTGCTGGCTATTGCTACAAATACACCTGTGCTACTTATGACTGCTTTTGTGCTCCAGGGTCACAAATAAAGTGTTACCTCAAACGTAAAAGTATTACCTCAAACAATCTGAAACATATCATGTAGTCCAGCAACCATCTTTTCACTCCCCAGACCAACGCTATGCTGTCTTCCCACAATGCTTCCCTCTGGATGACTTCCCCACCAGAGAAGGCGATTCTGTGGTGCCCAACTATCCCTCCATGCTCGTGTGGACCGCCAGTGCCTTACCCCTTTCCTTCACAGCGGAGTCACCCAGCATCCCCTCTCCTCCTGGGCCTCTGGACCTGAGCTCTCAGTCCAGCTCCAGCAGCAGCGGAGAGGAAGACGACTGCCGTACATCTGATCCCCCCAGCCCAGACCCCACCGACCGCTTCCAGTGCGCCCACTGCGGCAAGACCTGCAGCAGCCCGGCCGCGCTTTCTCGCCATCAGCTCACGCACTGCACCGCCAGCCCGCAGACGGTCATTACCGCTGCAGGAGCCGCCAGCACAAGCACCAGAGCCGCCTTCCACTGCAAGCACTGTCCCAAAGAGTACAACAGTCTGGGTGCGCTCAAGATGCACATCCGCTCACACACACTCCCCTGTGTGTGCACCACGTGTGGAAAGGCCTTCTCCAGACCCTGGTTACTGCGAGGACACATCCGTACACATACCGGTGAGTGAGCTGATGCATTGAGGCTGTTAGTGGTGCATGCAAAGTCAACCCTTAAAGGGATAGCTCATCTTCAGTTCAATGGTCGCCATTGACTTGCATAGTGTTTTTTTCCATACTATGGGAGTCAATGGGGACCAGCAACTGACCAGCAAACTTTGAAGTATTAAAGTTAGGTATGTATCTCATCCTGCACTTTTTTATTGTTTGTGGCATGGACACAAATGATAAATCTTGTACTATCTCATCACCAAGCCCCAAATTATGCAGTATATCAAGAAGAGGTGTGCTAGTACTTTTCCAAGCTGACGGATTTAGCATTTCCATTTGGCAGACAATAAAACTGGTGATAAAATCCCCAAAAGTATATATATATGGAGATTAATTGATTATTAATTTGTTCCCTTGTTTAAGTTAAATTCTAGGCACAATTAAAACAAGGGTATGGATTAGTACAACTTGGGCGCAATCTAACTAAAACGAGGGAACAAATTAGCATAACATGGACACAATTTAACCAAAACCAAGAAATGAATTAATAAATCAAAAAGCACAAGTTCTTATATCTTTCTTTTTTCTTTCACGTCATGTGGGGCTCTGTACTTGAGTTAAAATGGTACATTTGTTATATTCAGTCTTTCATAGTCTTTTAAATTTGATGAACTTGGTAACTTCTGCACGATACTAAAAGGATAAATGTGAGGAATGTGGTGAAATTACCTTTAAAGCTGACAAGGTCTATAATATCTGTAGAAATAACATTCCCATTCTTGTCAATGGCAGTTGCTTGGCTGGCACATCTATCAGCAGGGGCTAACCAAGTAAAACCTTGACTATCTGCATAAAGGACTGCCAAAAAGACTCCCTAACCATTTCTAGAGACAAGGATTTTATAGAAACCTAGGGATGGACTCTTTTAAGCAAATACCTAGCTAAACCCTACCTAAAAAAACAACAACCTAACAGAGTGGCATGAGGTTTGAAGGTTCACCTTTTCTTGCAGAATCTTGTTGTCTATATTGCCTGAATTGCATTTAGAGTTAAACTGTAGAGGTTATATATATGTGTGTGTACTAAAAACAAAATGATCTCTTTTTTTTAAGGTGAACGTCCCTTCTCATGCCCCCACTGTAACCGTGCGTTTGCGGACCGCTCGAACCTGCGCGCTCACCTGCAGACCCACTCCGAAGTGAAGAAGTACCGGTGTGGAACGTGCTCTCGTACCTTCAGCCGCATGTCCCTCCTGCACAAACACACCCTCTCTGGCTGCTGTCCGTCTGCCTAGAGGACAAGACAGCTGCTTGCCATCTCTCGGCATTGAGCTGGGACGGGTTTAAGCCATAACTGAATGTTTGGACTCATAGAGAATGTACTGATGCCGTTTTTGAAGCACAAAGTGCCTTATCTTTGCTTCCACAAGCCAAAGGAGAGATGCTATTTTTCTTCCAGTGTTAGTCTTACACACGTTCACACACACCGTGTCTACAGTAACGGCCTGTTAAATGTAGACTGCAGATTTTTGTCGTGGGAAGGGGGCCCACAGACTGGCTCTCGTGGATTCCCAGGATGCACCTCGGTGCCGGCTGGTCCGGGACTGTGAGGGGGCAGCTGCTATAAAGCGTGAGTGGTGAGAGGTCATCTCTCACCAAGATCTCCACAGATGTGCAGGGATGTATTGGGACAGCTGTTGCAACGCAGGCCTGTCGACAAATGCATTGGCTGTGTCTCTAGACTGATGGCTGAAAAGCACACCAAAGACCTGTTTTAATAAGAAGTTCAATTAGACTCTGGAATTTGTCTCTGTAATCCGACCTTCGAGGTATTACATCATTTGGCATCTCCTGAATGTTGTTATATTCTTAAAGACTTAATAAGGTGTCAACAACACAAAAAGAAGGTCATTAGGTTTTAGATGTTGTTTATGTGCGAAGTTTACTCCATCTGAACTGAATTGGAATTTGCAGGTTCGAGAAAGGTCTTCCATGAAGCCTGTTTCATCTGGTCGTGTTCGGACATATTTTTTCCAAAGCCACAATGATATATGAAGCTGCCTGTCTACATATTGTTTATATGTTGGACGTATAACACAAACCAAATGCTATGCAATCTTTTGTTTTGTTTTGGTGTATTTCCACTTGCTGTTTTTTTCCAATAAAGTAATTTATGTTCTTTGTTTAACAGAAAAGTGTCTTTTTTTATGAAGGTGGGATGTGTTAAAGGAATAGCTCACCCATAAATTAATATTATATATGCATTTACCTAACATCATGTGATTACAAACTAGTGTAACTTTATATATTTTATGATAAACAAAATTAGATGTTTAGCAGAATGTTCTCACTGCCCATTTACTGTAAATAACTAGAAAGCATACTCTAGTAGTCTAAGCATTTTGTACACGTATTCAGAAGTGCATTGAAAGTTTTATGAGACAAACAGGCTAATATTTGGTAAAATCTTTCCTTCTTATCATTCATGCTTGAGCACATTCAAACAGACTACATCACTCCACGTTTAACATCAGATATGGTTGATTCTTACCCATTTTGTTGCGAACTATGCCCTTCTTAAACATTCTGAAATAAACGCAAGCTAGTGGAATTTTGAAAGATTGTTGAAAAAAAGAAATGTGAATTATTCCTTGAATGCATGAATTTACATCCAAGGGTCTCTGAATAGATACGGTGCAATAAATATAAAGCGTCCCTGTCTAGACGCAGTCAGATATTTTGAGTGATGGTCAGAACACCTGCACACATTTTTTCTGCTTAGCCTAACGCTAATACAACACTAACCCAGTTTAGCTGACACATGGCCAACAAATGTTCGCGTCTGAGACACTGCAGGTGGAAAAAGACCAAAAGGGAGGCAGAAGACTTCGAGGAGCACCAGAGAAATGGACCAGTCCGTACCATTAAGACCAGTGGATCCAGTTCTTAGCTCCAAAACCTCAATCTGTCAAACAGATAGATATGCCTACCCGAGGGGACATTTTATAAATGTGGGAAATGCCAACAATCTGTGCGTCCAATGTGGCCAGAGTTTTGAGGTTTTAGGTTTTGTAGACCTCCTCTGCAGCTCACCCTTTCTCTAGGAAGCTGAATCCACAAAGCCCTTGTGACCCGCGCTGACGCCAACCAGTCTTGCTAGAGTAACGATGCACTTCCTCTGCTGATTTGGAGGCTCAAAGCTGTGGGGTTTTGGTGGGGGAAGCTAGCTGTAGGGGGAGGGCACGCTTAAAAGGATATTCCAGGCTGAATGCAACTTAAGCTCTATTGAAAGTATCTGTGGCATTCTCTATCTACAACATCTGTGACCACTGAAAATGCTGTACTCCTTAAGTAGAGCCCAATACATGACGTGCTGGGAAAAAAACAACAACAACATATTGGGGGCACAAATTAAGAGTTTGTTCTCACAATTTATTAATTTGTTCCCTCATTTTAGTTAAATTGTGGCCTTATTGTACTAATTCGTACTTTGATTTTAGTTAATGTTGTACTAATTTGTTTTCTTGTCAGTGCTGTGGATAGTCACTGATTACATGTAATCTGGATTACGTAATAAAATTCCAAAAATGTATTATTCATAATTGTATTATATTATAGTTACAGATTACAGTTACTTTTTATAGATTACATGATTACATATTATTTACACAAGGGTAATAATTAATTGATTCTCCCCATTTTTCCCTCTTAAAGTTTCCTTTCCAGAAATCCTACTGTGTGTCATACCATTTAGCTTTGACTATATTCAGTGAGTGAGTGTGAGTGAGTGAAGTGACATGTGGCCAAGTATGGTGACCCGTACTTGGAATTAGTGCTCTGCATTTAACCCATCCAAAGTGCACACACACAGCAGTGAACACACACACACGGAGCAGTGGGCAGCCATTTATGCTGCGGCGCCCGGGGAGCAGTTGGGGGTTCGGTGCCTTGCTCAAGGGCACCTCAGTCGTGGTATTGAAGGTGGGAGAGAGTGCTGTACATTCACTCCCCCCACCTACAATCCCTGCCCACAACCTTTGGGTTACGAGTCCGACTCTCTAACCATTAGGCCACGACTTAACTGTCATGTAAACGTCATATAAATAATTCTGCGATCCATGCTTCTGAATTTGGAGGAAAAAAGCACTTCTCAAGCAATTAGAGTGGCTTTTTATCAACTTAAAAACCCACTGCAGTTCTTCCAAAAAAAGCCCTGTTCGGGAAACCCTGGTGTAATGTGTTTAATGCACTTCATGATGTTGATATCAAATAATGGAATATATTTTCTCTTTGCATTTTTAAAAATATCAATATTTAATAATAAGTGTTAGATGAAAAAAGTAATCCAAAAATAATCTAAAACGTAGATTACAGTTTTCATCATGTAATCTGTATTCAGTAACAGTAAGAAATCTACCCCTTGTTTTAGCTAAATCGTGTTTTTAGCTAAATTGTGGCCACAATATAAATTTTTTCCCCCACATGTCATGCTTAGGGCTCCGTACTTGAGTTTAAAAAGTGAAGTTTCTTATATTCCGTCAAAGTATATAGAAATATATATAAAAATAGTAAAAATTACAAAAGCATATACAATTACAATAACATTAACTAAAATTCAAATGAAAACTGAAAATATAAACAATAAAGCAAATTCAAAATAAATTCTGCAATAGTATATAAATAATACTAACACTAATGTAAAATATGCAACAGATCTGATATGTATAGTAAAAATGACACAAAAACATAACAAAATTACTACAAATTAAAGGGGTCATATGATGTTGCTAAAAATAACATTATTTTGTGTATTTGGTGTAATGAAATGTGTTTATGCGGTTTAAAGTACGTTAGAACGAGGCGTTTTAGGTAGGTGTGGCTGACTCTTAACTGTTATAAAGAATATTTCTTTGGATTTGAGACTTTAGTCTTTGCAACTTTACAGATCTTCTTTATGCACCAAGAGCTTGTAACACTCCAAAGAGAAAGGAACAATTGAAATCGCATCATATGACCCCTTTAAACTAAAATTACAATAAAAACATAAAAGCTAATTAAAAATATTAATAAATACTGTAATAGTACATAAAATAACATTGCAGTTTAATAACATTAAACTGAGGTATGAGTTAAATTGTTTTCTGTGGTAAATATTTAAGTTACTCATTTAAGGTAGTTTTCATACTGTGTCATACTGTGAAGTGTATTTCATGCTGTGTCATACTGTGTATGCTTGGGTGTATGTGGGCCGACATGCTCAGATATGATTGGTGTTGAGTAGACAAAAGTCATTTGGGCTTTCAGTTTTGATGTGGTTGGCCTGAACTGGAGACATAAAGTCAGACATAGTAGACATGGAGGATTGAGTGGCCCCTCAAACCCATGGTGTCATGTTCACACAGAGATGACAACTGTGTGTGGGCGGCTGGAGGGATGTCAGTGGGTGATGTCATTATCTTTCAACCCTTGAAGCGGCACGAATCTGCAAGAATGCCCCGTAAAGTCAAAAAATGTACCTGTGAGGGGGTGAGATAATGTGTCTGTAATTGACGTGGTTGCAGTGTGGTATGAGTTGCTTTCTCCTCTTTTTTTCCTGCTGGAACAAACATATCTGAGGGTCCTTCAGCTGCATATATTATATATCTGTCAGTAATGAAGACCACATTTGTCAAAGCCTGCACTGGTGTATGAAGTATATAATTCAAGCTAATTTGAAAGCCACAAGGTGCTAATAGAAACACTGGTACAGTGGCCAAAATACTCCTATTTGACCTCACTTTTTCCTTTCACTTTTTCCTTTCACTTTGGTTCCCTCCTTTCCTCTCTCTGGAGCCCGTCGGACTCAGGAAACGGCTTGTCAGTCACATATAAACACTCAGCACTGATAAAAAACATCTGAAGCATCTGGGTAGAGAGAAGCGTCCCGCTAGCTAGAGCCAACTAGAAAGAGAGCTGAAAATGACAGGAATAGTTTGGCCAAAAATAAAACTTCTGTCATCATTTACTCATCCTGAGGTTGGTCCAAACCCAAATGACTTTCTGTGAAATACAAATGGAGATTAGACAGAATTTCCCTATTTTCCACACAGTGGAAAGAGATGGAGCGGTCAAGGTCCAAGAAGCGCCATAAAAGTATCAAAAAAGTGGTCTATATGGTTCATACACTTTATTCCAAGTCATGTGAAAGCTTTGTGTGAGGTGCAGGTTCAAATTTAAGTTATTCACCGATCAATTTTGACATTAATGACAGGCAGTCATGAGACAGGCAAGAACCAATGACAGTGTTTAATAATACTGACATCAATCCTGCCTCAGTGTGTCTTCCCTAACGAAAAAGAAGTTCGTTCAAGTGTGCTATTAGTATACTTCTTTTAAACTAAAAATAGGAAAGTATACTTTCAGTCTAATTTTTATGTACTTCTCAGACATGGGCTTTATGTACTTCTCAGAAATACACTTAAAGTTACATTTAAGTATACTTGACTTATACTTAGAAAAAGTCTAATTATATTTGAGCTATACTTGTGCTCCGGGATCCATGTTTGCATTGTTATCCGGTAGGGGGCGCTATTACACATCTTCTGTACAGAATATACAAAACACAAGCGAAGAAGAAATCGAAACAACAGATGCTTCCACATGTAATCTAGCACGATCATCAGACATAAAACAGCATCAAAACTGTGTAACGTTATGGAATAAAATGTCATCCCATGAAGAGGTAATGACTGTCAAGCTTTGGGGTGTTGATCGACTCTGTCTACGTTTTGATTATCACTCTGAATCCAATTCATAGTCTTTTTTTCAGCTTTTTGTTCAAAATGTTGTTTCTTTCTTTCTTTCTTTTTTTATTTAATTTTTTTACGAACCTTATCCACATTCAAGTGTTTATAAAAAAGAATGCATGAAGCTATAATAAAACATTTTTGTTTAAAAGCAGATACCCTGTTCTTTCTTTTGATGTTTTGTATGTTCAGATATTCATATAACAAAATATATACAAATGAATACCTAAATAGGGACATAGTAGTATACTTAAAGTATGATGTAAAGTTCACTTAAAGAAAACTTGCAGTATTAAACTACTAAACTAGTAGTTTACTGAGACTATCAAAAGTGACTACTTCAGTTTGACTACTTCAAAGTGTACTAAAATGCTACAAGTATTTAATTAGTAAACTATCAGTATACCTATAAGTTCACTTTCAGTATAGTTGCAGTACAAACTAAAAACAAAGATGTAAACTAGTTGTGTACTCAAAGTTTACTACTGTTATACTTAAAGTATACTTTTATATACTAGAACAGGGCTGCCCAAACTCGGTCCTGGAGGGCCGGTGTCCTGAAGAGTTTAGCTACAACCCCAATTAAACACACCTGAACCAGCTAATCAAGCTCTTACTAGGCATACTAGAAACTTGAAGGCAGGTGTGTTGAGGCAAGTTGGAGCTAAACTCTGCAGGACACCGGCCCTCCAGGACCGAGTTCGGATACCCCTGTACTAGAAAGTGGGCCAATTTAGTCCCAAGGTGTACTGAAATAGTACACTTACCAGTATACTACTAGTACACTGATATTTGTATACTTACTACATAAAGTATACTTAAAAGTATACTTGAACTTTACTTAAGTATACTTAATAAAATAAACTTGAAGTATACTTCTTTTTGGTAAGGGTTGATATGTTGCATGACAAACATTTCCTGACACTTTAAATGTATGATAACCTTGTAACCTTGTAGTTGAGAACTCTGTAGTTTGAGTTTGACCATGGGATGAACGACATGCTTTTTTCTTTTGGGGTGAAGAGTGTTTGCACATGAAAATATGTTTTTAAACTTAGACTCGAGATGGACTACACACTGTCATGAAGGTTTGAAGTGATGAGAAAGTATTAATTATAATTTTTTTGGGTGATCTATCCCTTCTTTGTCCTAATTCTCTAACCTCATGTGTTTTTGGGCATTTACACAGCTCTGAGATCAGTTTTACATTTGGAGACTAGGTAGTTTGAAGTGGGAGAACTGGTCATAGATATTCAGTGCGAGGGCCTTTGGCCTGGCTCTAGTCTCTGTGTTCTGTGGTGGCCGTACATTGCCTTTAAAAGGGCATATTTGAGCAGTGATGTTCATGCCTTTTCATGTTTGAGGTGGTGGTTTAGAGAGCTGAGTCATAGGGATCATGTTTGAGCCAGGAGCTGTTATGATGGTTTGGATTACTAACAGAGTTCTGGGTGACTGTGCTTTTGTGTGGGTATTACCCACATACTTTGGCTTCCAGCTTTCTTTCTCCAACTTTCTTTCTTTCTTTTCCAGATGCAACTCCCCCCTGGAAGCCGGCACTGCTCCCTTCATCTCCTTGGTCTTCTTCCCCTTCTGTTTCCTCAAATGTTCCCCCTCATGATGAACATGAATTATGTCCTAGCAGGTACCTTTCTGTCATCATTTACTCACCCTCATGTCATTTCAAACCTGTATGAATTATTTCTTCTGTGGAGCACAAAAGAAGAATGTTTTAGTGTCCAAATTTTCAAGTCAATGTGATCCAAACTTTTATGCTCCAAAAAAGATATTGTGAAATGAATCCATACATGTAAACTAGTATCTTCAAACTACAGACGATGTCACCATACACTAAGACTACATCAAATATAGTGACACAGACATCAAATGTCATGCTGTTTGGTCACGTGATGTGTGAGAACCAGTGAGATTTGATGTTAGTTGAGGTTTGTGTTGCCATATTGAGCTATTCCAATGTGGTGACCAGTTCAAATAGCATACTTACTAATCTCAGTCTAAAGGTCTTTGCACACTGAGTCCGAAATTTTCGTATGCGTTTTTTCGTATTCGTCATCGTAAAAATTCATCACGCACAGAAAACTTGCACACTAGTCCAATATGTATTAATTAATGAGTTGCGAAAAAAATCGCAAAACAATACAAAATGTAGTCTTCAAGCAGGGAGGATGATTTTGTTGTCCTCTCTCTTCTTGGGTAAAAGAGGAAATATTGGGTCCATCTAATGCTGAGATTGCGTAGAGAGGAAGGAGTTCCACCTCATCAAGGAGCTGCGGGATTATCCAGAGCGATTCAAAGTTTACTACAGGATTTTGATGCTTTGGTAGCAATACTAGAGCCACATATTTAAAGGAAGACTACCAATTTCCATGAACCAAGGTGTGCGCCAGGCATTGAAACCAGCATACAATTTTAGCTTCGCTTCTACAGTGGCTCTGAATTGTCAAAACACCCCTGAAAATGCTTGCTACGGATGTGAAAAATGCAGAAAATCTATCCTGATCCAAATATTTTTATGACGGACGAACGTTACGGAGGCTGTGTGTAAACGTGATTGACACAACGCGAGGTCGTATTTATTTTTTAACTGCGAAAATTTCGGACTCAGTGTGCAATGACCTTAAGTCTTTTGAGTTTTGACCATCAGATCCATCCATCCATCCACTTGCTTGCGCAGTGGTTCTCAAACACATTCCCGGAGCCCCCAGCAGTGCATGTCTCCTCCCAAACACACCTGACTCAGGTAATCAGTTCATGAATAAAGCCTTAAAGACCTGAGACGGGTGTGCCAGACAACAGAGACATTCAAAATGTGCAGTTTTTGGGGGGCTCCAGGAATGTGGTTCTGAACCACTGTCTTAGCAGGGAGCTAGGATGCTGGAGCCTATTTAAATCGGTTTTGACAGTGCAATTTAAAATTGCAATTGAAAACTGCATAAAAATGGATCTAAAGGCAAAGGTTTTTACTCCTTTCAGACAAGCTACAAACATTCATCCAGGCCAGTTCCTGGAGATCTACCTTCCTGCAAAGCTCAGCTCCAATCTGGCCACCCCACCAGTCAATTAGGATCTCCAGGAACATTTGATAATTACAAACAAGTATGTTGGAGCAGGGTTGAATCTGAACTCTTTGAAAAGGAACAGGAATGAACACCCCTGACCTAGGCCACCCAGGCCTGAGTTCCACTTCATTCTTGATGCCCTTTCCTCATTAACTCCATCTCATTGACTTGGATGTACGTCATTGATTGCGTTGCATGAGTGCACACTACTGGCAGAACCATTGCAGTGGGCTGAAATGGAACGCCCCAAGCCCTTATGCATTTGATGCATCATTCTATGTCTATAAAGGAATGCTTGGTCTGTTTTAAATATTTAGAAAACAATTAATATACTTTGGAATGCACTTCGAAATGGCAGCAGGAAGTGCTTAGGTAGGTGTGTGAGCGTGTGTTGAAAAGCAAAGTGGAACACAGCCCTAAGCTTCAGTGCCAACCCTGCTCCAACACACCTGGCTGTTGTTTTCTAGTAATCCTGAACACCTTGATTGGGTTTGATTAACTTTGGAGCTAAACTCTGCATGAAGGTAGCCCACAGCTTCAACACACCTAAGTTTAGTGATCCAAAGAGTGTGTTTAGCTGCTTTAGATGGGTTTAATTAGGGTTTGGAGCT
This sequence comes from Sinocyclocheilus anshuiensis, assembly GCF_001515605.1. Taxonomy (NCBI): domain Eukaryota; kingdom Metazoa; phylum Chordata; class Actinopteri; order Cypriniformes; family Cyprinidae; genus Sinocyclocheilus; species Sinocyclocheilus anshuiensis. The sequence goes on from NW_015542798.1 coordinate 17,014, forward strand.
AAACTCCAGAAGGTGGCCCTCCAGGAGAAAAATTGGACCCCTTTTCATTAGTACAAATCAACATGTGAGTGGAGGGGACAAGCTGTAAGTGTGGTGGTCTAACAGTTTAGGATTTAAGCAACCTTGAACAGAGAAAAACAGCTGATATACAACAGCAGCACACTGAAGTCTGGTGTTCGTGGCTTGAGGCCCAATTTTAGAATCTCTGCAAGAGCCAAACAAATTATGTCACATTCACAATTACAGGGAGACTGAAGAGAGGGCAGGACATTAGATGTATGTGTAACAACACAAGAAAGGAGAGGAGGGAGAGAGAAAACCTAAAAGATATGGTAAGGAAAGAAGAGAAGCATTTACAGAAGAGTAGCATTTCCCGTTTATGCTCATGAGCGGTGATGAACAGCACGGTAACATACAATGCCAATAGAGTTGTATTCATTGTGAAACTGTATTTGTTTTTTAGTATTATGACCTAAACTTAAAGGTGCATTCGGTATTTTTTTTAGTTAGCGTTAGCATTGTTGTTCTTTGCGTACTTTAAGTAGTTTCTACAGTGAGTTTAGAGAGTGGTCTGCACAATGATTCATTTTCTTAACTTACCAACTAACAAGAAGCAACTTGTGCATCACTACTCAGGGTTTTACATCTTTTCAACTTTGTGTTTGCCGTACCAATGTTTACACTCATTGTTTGTCTTTGTTGGTCACTTCCCTCCAAGTGTCCCTCCAATATTCTGGTGTCTAGATATGGCTTGGACCCCTTAAGTCTGTGGGATTTTCTGTCCACCAGATGCAAATAAAGTAGTATCTCACCTGAGCATCTCAACAAACTGCATGATTTCATTCATGTCTGCATCATAAACTGGGTATTTACATAGAGCGCTTCCATGCAAGCACTGTTTTTCGGTGTTTTGTACTGTGGAATCGAGGGCGTGTTTCTCACTGTGTGCTGCACCTACAGTAACAGAGAAAACACCTGCAGTGTCTCTGACTGCGCCACAGGTATTTAGGGCCTCAGGAGGTACTTTGGATGATTTGAAAGGTGCAAGGTGCACTTTTGTTCTGCTTTGAGACCTGCAGCACTTTACAGCTCTATTGTTCTGCCACTTGTGTGAGGCAGAGGTGAAGGGGAACGCTGTGAGTGTCACACACCCACACACACACACACACACACACACACGCTGACCTTTTCACTTGTGTCCTGAAGACAGCCTCCAGATGTATAATTGCACCTGCCTGAAATGCACACCCTCTGGCTGCCTTCGTATCTCTTCATCTCACAACCTCTTAGCGCATTCATAAGTCTGAGCGCTCATTTATCTGCGAGTATGTGCATTTTTGACTAAAATTTGGTGTCTTCTTACCGTGACGTATGTCAGCATATTATATTCCTTTTCCAAAATGCATATGCAGCACTGATCGGTTCAAGGTACTGATGAGATTACAAATTTCTTGGAGCATATAATATCTTTGTAGAGCTATAAATAGAAACTTTTAGGCCTATTTTGATATCCTTATGGGGTGAATGTTGGATTAGATGAAGTGCACTGAAGTGCCTGTAAGAAACACCCTGTGAAAAGAAAAATCACAACTGAGATCTTTTTAATATGGAGTGCAAATTAAGAATTTAGTTTAGGCCCTGTATCAAATGGCACACTTCATGTGTACTTGTGGTCCTGCGGACATACAAAGGCTGCTGCAAGTCCACAAGAACATAGAGTGTCCTATTTGTCATTTTAGGTTTCAGAAGCTTGCTCACAAGCCCTTCTGTGGCCTATATGTGCCCTTGAGGCGAGCTCTATATTATGGCATCACGTCATGAAGGGATGGACTCGGAGGAAATCTGTGAGGGCTTAGGGTGTCATTTGGGACATGGCCTTGTGGACAGTGCTCCTACATATGGTGCAGAAGTGCCTCGGCTGACCTCATTTTGAGTCCTGCCTCGTGGTTCTTTCCTGATTCTGTATCCCAATGCTTGCTGTCTCTCTTCATCCTATCCTATCTAATGGAGGCAAAAACAATATAAGTCCCCTGCTTCTCATATATGCGAGTTCCAGAAGAGATCTAAAAAAAAAAGAGCTCAGTATTGACAGTTTTTAAATACGATATGAGCTAAAGAAGCCACATTTATGAGTCCATTGTTGTCAGATTTATTGCTGATTTGACATATTGAAACAATCTTGATAAACCGCTTTGGAGATTCCCAGTCACCTACACAGAGGGACTGAAAACAAAACAGTTTCTTCCAAGATCAATTTATCTGACCTGTGCTATCCTATAATATTTTCATGGCTCTCTATGTTTTTATTTTTAACAACAGTCTCCAAAAATGAAAGGAATTTTCTGAGAAAGTCTCTTTGAGCTTTACTCTGAGCAGTAGTTTCTCTTGGGTGTGAGTGTTTGGAGAGCTGGAGGTCCCAGCACAGAAGGCACAGACAGGTGGATGGAGGCGAGACAGAAGGTGCCTGTGACCTCTGGATGTGGTCTCCTTACTAAGACTAAGATTCCGGTTACATAAGACAGAGACACACAGGATATCTAAAGAGAATTTTAAAGGATCATAGAAACACTCTCAGTCCAAAGAATGTTAATTCAACTTTTCGTTTACATTCAGTACGGTAAAGTACTAACAAAAGTCTATTCCGTCTAATAAAAAATGAATTAATTTCACCTAATGCTTTTTTTTTATGCTTATTACAGAAAAAGCTTCCCTTATGAAAAAGTACACTTCAGCATATTTCAATATACTTTAAAAGAATGTACTTAGGTGCAAATTGGATGCAACATTTTCGGACACTTATGCATTTTATATGTCATTTACTTATTAAATTTTCTATTAAATATGGTTAAACAGTATTGCTGAATGCACTGACAAGCATTTATGGTAAACTAAAATATATAGAAATTTGTATGTAAATATTTATGTAATGATGAAGTCGCAAAGTAGTGTATTTAAAAACTTTAAATGTAACAATGTAATGTGCTTTAGTAGGTTAGTCAGCACATCAAAGTTTGTAAGTGTACTGCTTTTTAAAAGCATGACAAAAGAGTATTAAAACAATGATTTAAAATGTAACACTGTAAACGTTTAATTTGACATTAATACAAACTTAAATTACTCAGGTGTGTTAAGAAACATGAACGTGAACTCTCTTTAAGTACACTTAAGTGGTCTTTTATGGCATTACTATTACATTATTGGCAAGTAAAGTTAAAAAAAATCTTTTTTCAAGATGTAAGTACACTACAAGTGCATGTTCTATTGAATTAAGCACTTCTTTTTCACAAGGGTTATAAACATGTCAACATCACACTCAATCAGTGGAGTCATGTGTCCTAAAATATAACATTCAGGCAAGATGTATACGCTTAGCATGCATCTTACTTTCATTGAAATGAATCACAGTGTTTCTAATACATGCAAACACACAGAGATCAGTGAGCTGTGACAGGTAGTGACCTGCCAGCTTGGTTTAAGGTCTGCTGAAGCGTCTCTACAGCTGTCACGTTGTAATTCTAGATATCAGTCCACCTGAGCAGCCCGTGGAGCCAAAACAACAGCACCCCTCCTCAGAGCCCCACCTCCCCTTCCTGGCCGGGCCGTCCTGCTGCAGGGGGGTTAGTCACGCAGGTATGTGTGGATGTGCTCAGCCCAGCATGAATCAAACAACCTCATTCCTGTGCTGAAGCCACGACGTGTTAACTTTTAGGCTAAAGTATCTTACTTCGCACTACTTCATTAGCATTGCACATTGCATTAAATTTACATCAAAAACATTTGAAGCTTACATGGCTGTACTATAGCTGAATTTCCCAGTGTAAACTCATTGTGCATTGCCAGGGTGCTTCTCCTGTAGTTTTGATTCAAATTCATGATTTGCGAAATGAATCACTCGGAATGTTGATTCATTAAAAATAATCAATTCAATAGAATGAATGATTCACCACATGGGCATCGCTATCACAAAGCCAGCAAGGTGGGTGAGTAAAAACACCGCTGATCAAAAGTATGTGGTTGGTAAGATTTGTTTTTAAACATATATAAAAAAAAAAAGAAGTCTCTTATTTTCACTAAAGCTGGATTTATTTGATCAAAAATACAGTAAAAACAGTGAAATAATATTATTATTTCAAATAACTGTTTCTATGCGAATATATGTTAAAATGTATTTTATTTCTGTGATCAAAGCTGTATTTTCAGTATCATTCCTCCAGTCTTCAGTGTCACATGATCTTCAGAAATCATTCTAATATACTATATTTCTGATTATTTTTAAGCTGCTTCATATATTTGTGGAAACCATAACACTTTTTTTTTTTCAGGATTCTTCGATGAATGGATATTTCAAAAGGACTGCATATAGCAATCTCATGTAACATTAAAAATGTCTTTCTGATCAATTTAATGCATCCTTGCAAAATAAAAGTAAAGTGCTCAATAGAGAAAGAAAAATGAAGAAACACAAATATTTCAGAACAAATTGCCAGTTTTTCTTTCTTTTTCCCCCCTAATTTTGGGAAAACATCCACTCAAACCAAAGTAGTGAAATGATTTATAATTTACTGAAATGACCAATGTTCACTTAATTGTGATATTGTGTTAAAAGAAAACCAACTAATATGATTTCCATCTTTATTCTGTTTATTAAGGACCTTTACACTGTTGACATTAATTAAAATGTTGTGTGTGTCTTTAGTGGCGTCTCTCAGCAGTGGGACGGATGTGAGCACATCTGGAAAGGCTTACGTGCTGGAGCCGAGCCCAACTGCTGCTGCGCTCTGTCTGTCTGTGTGTGTGTGTGTGTGTGTGTGCGTGTGCGTGTGCGTGCGCGTGCGTGTGCGTGTGCGTGTGCGTGAGCATGCGTGCGTGCGTGCTTGCGTGTGTGTGGAGCCTCTATTGAAGTCGTATGTTGGGTGCAGTTGTGCAGGGATGCAGTCCAGCTGTGTCTTGGCATCAGAGAGACTAGAAATCACTGCATTTATTCAGAGAAATGACACCGAAAGTTAAAAACACTGGAAGATCCAGAATGAACGACGGCTGGAAATCACATTTAAACTCCAGCAGAGCGTCAGCTCGCAATTCAGCAGGTGCAGAGCGATTACTCTGACATGGAAAACATAAAATTCAACAGAAGAACAGTGATGGACTTTAATGGGAAGCGGACAACAAAAAAACAATGTGACTGTTCTCGTCTTCATGCGAGCCTAACAGGGCGTTTCTACCCAAACCTAACAATGGATCAGTCTAACACGGATGAAAAACAGTTTAAAGGAAAAGTGCACCCAAATTTGCTGAAAATCTGCTCATCCTCAGGTCATCCCAGATATGGATGAGTTTGTTTCTTCATCAGATTTGGAGAAATGTAGCATTGCATCAGTGTCTCAGCAATGGATGCTCTGCAGTGAATGGGTGCCGTCAGAATGAGAGTCCAAACAGCTGATAAAAACATCACAATAATCCACAAGTAATCCACAGCACTCCAGTCGTGTGTGAGTGTGTGAGTGAATGTGTCTGTGTGTGTGTGAGAGAGAGTGAGTGAGTGTGTGTCTGTGTGTGTGCGCGTGCGTGTGTGTGTGTGTGTGAGTGTCTGTGTGAGTGTGTGTCTGTGTGTGTGTGTGTGTCTGTGTCTGTGTGAGTGTGTGTCTGTGAGTGTGTGTGTGAGAGTGTGAGTGTGAGTGTGTGTGTGTGTGAGAGAGAGAGAGAGAGTGAGTGAGTGTGTGTCTGTGAGTGTGTGTGTGAGAGTGTGAGTGTGAGTGTGTGTGTGTGTGAGAGAGAGAGAGAGAGTGAGTGAGTGTGTGTCTGTGTCTGTGTGAGTGTGTGGGAATTCTCTCGGTTTTCTCTGTAGGAGGGAGTTTTTCTCAAAACCCCCAAAAACTAGTTTTAAAGTAATGACTTGAGTGTGAGTGTGTGTCCCCATGTGCAGAAAAGAGAGACTGTATTGATAAAACCTCATTATCCTTAACTGTTAACTTTTTTTCTTTTCTGTTGCTCTTTCATATGGTTTTTGGGATGCATGCATGAGCACCACAGAGATATTGTAGATTATTATCACTTTTTCTTTTCCATCTGTGAGTCTGGTCCATGCAGTTCATGGTAATATTAATCCACTTTAATAAATGACATTTTGTTTGATAAACAATTTTGGTACCATGTCAGGTTGATGTACAATGTAGCATCTGGGTCCTGACACAAAACCATTTGAGAACAACCTGCCTACCAGACACACACAGAATATCTACTTCCAGCAAATGCACACTGTACAGTATGTATGTAATATACAGTTACACTTAGTTTTTCTAATGCCACACATGCAGAGCCACACGTGCTGTGCTCAGATCTCTGCTCTGGGCTAGAAAGCCTCTAATACATGTGTGCTGGCTTTGGCTCACTGAAGTGGCCTTCATGGTCTGGCTCACAGGGTATTTTAGGATCTCAGCACTCATAATTGAACTGCACATGAAGTCCTCGAAAGAAAATAAAGAGCCACTCAAGGACAATGCATTACTACATCATGATGTTCTCTGTAACTCTGTGTTTTCTTAATATGTGTGTGTGCACCTGATTACTTGTCCAAATCAGTGTTTGCACTGTTCATGTTTTACAGTGTAGAAAGCAGTGTTTTACAGTATAAATGTATGAATGCATAAATGTAAATGATCAAACCAACTGCTATGTATTTTCAAGCAAAATATTTCATGTGTTCAATGTTAACATATCAAAATAACTTTAGCTTCTTTCATGCTATTGCATAAGTCAAGTTATAATGAATAATATAAGCCTTAACACTAGGGAAGAAGGAGTGTGCTTAATTGTATTGAATGTGCACTTGTTGTGTACTTCCAATCTTCAATATATATATATATATATATAATAAACTGTATACAAGTGTTAATAAAAACAACATTAAAGTATATTTTAGTTTACCATAAATGTTTGTCAGTACATTTAGCAGTACACTTTAACCATATTTCAAAGACAACAGAAGTAATTATGAAATTACATTAAAACAAGTCCTACTTAAAAGCACACTTAAGTTCAACTAACTGCATTCAGTATAAATGTAAACTATAATACATTTCATTTATTGCAAATAACATGCATTTAAAAATTACATTCAGTCCACACTTAAGTATATTCTTTTAAAATATATTATTTCCATAATAAGTGCTGTAAGAAGTACACAAGAACAAATGTCATGCAAACTGTATTACAACAAACATACAAACACTATGACTTCACATCTCCTGAGAAACAACATTTTCCTTTGGGACAACATACGCATGTTCATGTGTTAATGTAGTGTGTCTCATGTTATTAAGCTTGTTAGCATTACTGATTTTCACAGCAATGCTAACAGGCTAAATACAGTCTTTCACTGAGGTGCCAGATGAGCAGCAAACAGCAAATTAGCTTCTGCGCGCTCAGCTATCCAGTTCAAAGAGCTGTGTGTGTGTGTGTGTGTGTGTGTGTGTGAGGGGTGGGAGACAAGTGTTGTTACAATCAAGAAGTTATTGTCTTCTAAAGCCCCCCCCCCCACACACACACAGTTTAAGGACCCTCATGCCTCAACAGGTGTTGGGTAGAAAGACACATTAAAAGGAAAGGGAGAGAGGGAACATCTGTTATAAAGACCTCCCATGCAATGTTTACAAGAACAGCACACTACAGAACTATATTTCTATACAGTGCTATAAAGACAGATGAATTGTTCAGAAAACCGAATGTAAGAAAAGATACATGCTATTGAATGACATACCTCAATAACACACAGGGCTTACAATCTCTCACACAATCTCTCTCACACACACACACACACACACACACACACACACACACACACACACACACACA
>NW_015542798.1:24997-29014 GCF_001515605.1 Sinocyclocheilus anshuiensis
TTGTCCTCATATTGTAAAAAAAAAAAAAAACACAGGGAAAACCTGGATGACACCCAAACCTGGAGAACTCACAATGCTTGCAAACATGAATATCATTAACAATGACATTTAAACAATTTTCATGTAATATTTATTACATAAGATACATATAATGTACAAAGCTTAATTTATTGTGTTTTTATACACTGTAGTCCAAGTTTTAATCGGTGCATGACTGTTAAGGAGGCTGAGAGCGTAAAATGAGCAATCAGAATGGATCCTGACATAAAGAATTGAAAGAATGGATCCTGACATCATAGAGAGATATTAGTGCTGCTGGCTTTGAAGAGCTCCTTCGTTGGGACGGTGGACTTCTAGCCTGGGGACGAGGAGCTCTGACTGTGAATGCTTTTATGGCATGAAGACTGCTGGAGGCAGGCACGTGCACAGGTAGGGCTCAACCTGTGCAGAGCACATGCCCTTTTTGCCCTTACACTCCGAAGTGCCCTTTTTTTGGTGATGGTGTTTTTTTTTCCTTCAATAAATACATGCCCCTCAAAAGGTCTGTGCACGGCCCTGGCTGGAGGGAACGTGTGTTTAGGGGAACTCTGTTAGCTGAAATGAGGTGGAATCATACTTCATTTCTCTATCATTTAATTGCAAATAACATGCAATTAAACATAACGTTCAGTTCCAGTCACCACACAATTGAGAATGCTTAAATCTCTCTCTTTTATTTTGACAGACAGTGATGAGAAATAAAATGAAGACTTTTTATGCAACAAAATCTTTTGGATCCATACGTTTGGCATTTCTGAAATGCCTCCCTCTGACCTGTCTCTCTGTAATTCTCAATTAATGTTCATCAGAGTGCTCTGCATCACAAAATTAGTCACATGATGAACATTTTCTTTTCTACAGGCAGAAACAGTGATATAACTATACTGCCAATGGTTTGGGAAAAACATCACAATAACTGGACCGACAGACACTCAAAATGAGCAAAATTAGACACTTGACGAGTATCAGCTTGGTGTGTCTTGGACAGAGGAATCAAGTTGGGACAGTCTTTGTGTCAGGAGCGCATAGGCAAACCTTAAAAATGGGCAAAAACCTCAGAAAATGTATTTTATTGATTTTTTTAATTTCAGCATATTAGGACTCAAATAAGACAATGTATATATATATATATATTGTTTAAAATATTGCATTTATATTACAGTTTGTATCTGTTAAATTTTAAGATATTATGCCCATTTAAAGTTTAATATAAATTCATGTTTGGCTGTGCTTCTTACAAGATTTAAACCTATTTTAAAACATTAATTTGGTGAAATAAACTTTAAAAAGAAAACACAGTATGGAAGTTTTTTAAAATGTACCATTTTATTTTTTGAAGCATGCATTTTACGGTTGTAAACCAACGTGGCCTTGATCAAATCACTTATCCACAGCTTCCCCAGGGGTCTGTTTCTGCTATTAGTGTACTGTAAGCATCTCTGGGTAAAAACAAGTGTCCGTTAAATGCCAAGCACCCAATAGGAAGAGAGAAAGACAGAGAGGCTAAGATTAGGGTAATCAGTCCATCAGAGAGATTGATGGAGAAGACATGCAGAGTTTAAGGAGGAGACCAGCAGATCTTAAGTGAGCAGTCTGGCAAAACGGCAAGTGCAGTGGAGCAGGGGCTTCTGGGAAAGGCACCTTGCAGCAGCTGGTCTCAATTATCCACCCAGGAGTCGAGGGACACATGGGGCTGTGGGACGGGGGGGTCAGAGACCACTGGCGCCAGGAGAAGAGCAACAGGTCAGGAAAGATGGAGACTATAAAAATACTAGCAGGCAATTGGCCCCTAAAAGAGAAAACAGATACTGTGTGTGGGGTTTGTTGAGGCCGTGCCAAAGCGTTACAGAGGAGGAGCCAAAGGGTGGACATTTGATCTTCACTTCCTGTAGAAAACTAAATATAGAACCGAGAGAATGAGAAAGACAAAGAGCAACAAACACAGAGAGACAAAATACAGTACACTCTTAAAAATAAAGGTGCTTCACGATGCCATAGAAGAACCTTTTTTGTCTAAATGGTTCCATAAAGAACCTTTAACATCCGAAGAACCTTTCTGTTTCACAACAGGTTCTTTGTGGCGAAAGAAGGTTCTTCAGATTATAAAAAGGTAAGAAAGAGATGGTTCTTTGACTGAATGGTTCTTTGTGGAACCAAAAATGGTTCTTTGGCATCGCTGTGAAGAACGTTTTAAGCACCTTTATTTTTTAAGAGGGCACATTTACTCTCAGTCTTGTTGTATAACGTATATGACTGTCTTCTGCAAAACTCAAATTAAAGTCATTTTTAAAAAGTTGGGGTCCAACCAATACAGGTCTCTGTTCAAATTTATTGTATGGAAAGAAACAGACATTTTTCTAACTATCTTCTTTATTGTGAAAGAAAGACATGCGATCCTAACCTTTATCTCCGTACTGAAATCTCAGATGACTAGTGATTTATCTCTTTTGAATAGTCAAAATATTTGTGTCTGGGACGCCGTGAGCCTGGAGACTGTAGTGAACAATGTGAATTTTTAAAGACTTGGCTTAAATGTGTGATATGAACAAACAGTACTTATAAACGACTGTCAAGATTCTCAACTGAAAAGAGTAGAGGTTTTGACTCGGAAACAGTATTCCTTACATTTCAGCTTTGGGTCGGTCCTCAAAGAAAGTCATTAAAACACCAACTGATTAAGAACTGAAGTCATTGAAAAAGGGCTCAGAAATGTCAGTTGACGCTTGGCGTGATGTTTTGTATCTAATGTATTTTCCAAATACATGAATTTCTAAAGTATCTGTAAAAGGTAGAAAAAGAATACATTTCTTTGGAAACGCTTGAGGAAATAAAATTTGAGCTATTACAAAAAAGGTGTTCCTGTTTCATACATCCACATGCATGAAGCAGGATTACTGAATACCAGTATAATGTACATTTGTAAGGCTTTCACACATACATTGGCCTTCGTATTAACCCTGAAAACATAGTGTATAGTGCCCTCTGCTGGACTACTCTTCATATGATGGGGTCACTATTATACCTTGCGCAAAAAAAAAAAAAAAAAGAAAGTCTTAAAGGGATAGTTCACCCAAAAATGAAAATGTGATGTTTATCTGCTTACCCCCAGGGCATCCAAGATGTAGGTGACTTTGTTTCTTCAGTAGAACACAAATTATGATTTTTAGGTCCAGCCGTTGCAGTCTATCAGTCGTATAATGCATGGCAATGGTAACAAAATCTATGAGAGTAAAAAAAACATGCACAGAAACTCTAATCTTTGCTGATTGATCTGAATCAACTCACTCAGCTGTACATAGAAGGTGACTTAGATCTACCGAATTAGGGTGAATTCAGATAAATGTGTCTACAGTTAGATCAAATTAAAACATATCAAATAAAATGTGTGATTATTTACTGATACACAAACCAAAATAAAATCTAAATCATTATACGAAACTCAAAACTCTAAATGAACTTTGCAGTTAGAGTTAAATTAACCCTAAAGTAACACTTTGCCCGTTTACGTTTGTTTGATTTGATCGTTATATGCCAGTCAGAATTCAGAAATTATTAGCCGCATTTCCACTGTGCACGCAAGATCTAAACAGGCCAGCCGGGGCTACAGCTTACAACAACGACCTTCGAGGCCACAATCAAACAGCATAAGCTGGTATTTATGATTATTTCACATAGAAGAAGGACACACGTATTGAATCGCATCTGCACCGATTGGTTTTTCATCACATGGCTACTTTAAACAGCCCCATTAAGCCTTTAGCCCCAAAGAGCACACATTTAGAAAGATAATGATAAATTCTCAAATGTTTAATTGTTTCACCTCATTTCTTTACAGAGGATGATTCTATAGTACTATAACCTATTAATGTTCCACTAAATTATGCGATCATCTGATGAGTTTTGAGCGCTCGCTCTTGTCTTACTGCCATTACACATAGTGGGGAAGAAATGTCATCAAAATGATTTTAAATAAAAAAT
>NW_015542798.1:29464-36480 GCF_001515605.1 Sinocyclocheilus anshuiensis
ATCTATTCACAAACAGCTTGTAACACTCCAAAGAGAAAGGAAAATTTGAAATAGCATCATATGACCCCTTTAATGGACAATTTTGACAGTGTGTGAAGGAAAGATTTTTAGATTTAAATTTTTTAATGTAATGTACATTTATAATACTATACTTTGTGTTATATTTCCTTGACTTTAAATGAAAGAAAACTAGTTAATGCTGCTGCATGAGTTTTTATTTACATATATTTCAGTCATGAAATTCATAAAAACACTATGTTGGATTTTTTTTTTTCTTTTGCTATTGGGGCAAATGGACACGCAAAAATTATATTCGCTGTAGTGTCTGTTCCTGTCAATGTAAGTTTAGACTGCTAAAAACCCCGGAAATGTGAAAAGGGTCCATGAAGACAGGTTTTAAAAGTTTCAAATGCAAATGAAATAAAATGTCCTCTGGTGTTAATTTCTGTTGCTCTTTTCTATTTACTCTCTCTTTAAAAAAGCAAACAAAAATGAAGAAAAAGAAAGGCATTTGTGCATTCTTCAAAAGAACATGGCAGGTTGTAAAACGCGCCAACTTCGGTGGCAACAAAGTTTCACCTGATCCCCGGTCTGGTCCATCTGGTGTTGAGCCAATGGATCCAGCAGATCCACAGCCAGATCCATCCAGCCTGGAGCCAACAGCTCTCTAGGATACAGCTGATCCACAGCCTGGCCAATCTGGCCTGGAGTGGATGCTTGTTCCAGGTCCATCCAGTCTCAGGCCGACTCCTGACACAACACATGAACCACTTTCATTTGCCTCCCTATATGAAATGGGACAGAGACTGGGAATAGGACGTTTCGGTACTGTGTTTAAGGGGACTCACACATCTGATGGCCAGCGGGTGGAGCCACTTTTACAGTATTTGTTCACTTTTCACTTGCCCAGCATTTTTTGGTGAATCTGACTTATATATTAGCATTCACTGTTTTGATAAAAAAAGCGTGAAATAGATGACAGATTGCATTTTGTCATTAACAGGAATTTCAATGTTTATCCCAGATTCAGATTTAATATGATTAGTGTATGCATGCTTGGTCATTTTTTTCTCTTTGCAGGTTGCCATCAAAGTCATTCCTAAGCATAAGGAGGATGATTATATCGTTATTGTAAGTTGGCTAAATGTATTACTACACCCAAATAAATCAAACATAGTGCATTAAATACATAAAACATATTTAGCTAACCTTTTGTTGATTTTTCTCTAGCCTGGCTATTCCAAGCCATTGCTCGTGGAAGTGGCTCTAAACCTGCGGGTGAAAAAGTCTCCAATAAGCCCCAACATTGTCCAGATGCTGGACTGGTTTGAAGAGGCACATTGTCACATCCTGATCTTGGAGTATCCGCAGCCCTGCATGACCCTGAACACTTTCCTTAAACTCAACAGACGTCGCTTAGATGAAAATCAAGCGCCTCGCTTTATGCTCCAGGCAGTTCTCGCAGCCAAACACTGTATGGACCGTGGTGGCGCCCATAATGACATCAGGGTGGACAACGTCCTGATCAATACAGACACGCTGCAGCTCAAACTGATAGACTTTGGCTGTGGAGAACTTATTGAAGGTTGTGATGATGAAGACAACCAATACAGAGGTGAGTCAGCTTACCATTATGCTCTATGATGGCAGAATGAGTAACTGTGTGTAGAAAGTAGACGAATGCTTCAGAGATATATCATTTTTTTCTGAATGAAATGTTTGCTAAACTCTGAATCTCTCTTGCTTGCTTGGTCAGGACATGTGGTGCCGGAGCTTTATGTGGTGCACAAATGCGCGCTGAGCGAGACGGTGTTGTCTCTGGGAAACCTCCTGTACAGGATGGTGGAAGGCCAGTCTGCTCTAGAAAATAATCAAGAAACACCAACATTAGAGCAGCTGTTAGAACATGAATGGTTTAAGCAGGGAGAGGATCAGGAGTAGCTCAGGAGTCAGGTAACATACTATCTGAGATAAGTCAGATGATAGGAAACAATATTTGAAATAATTCTTGTGAATTCCAAGACCTTTTTATTTGTTTAGTTTTTATTTATTACTAATTTATTTATTAAGCAGATGAGGAAATGTTTCAGAAAGGAGAATCCAGATATTAAAAAACAAACAAACAGAGGAACAGCTTTAGTGCAAAAACAGGGCAAAACATAATTTAATTTTAATGCAAAACATAATGTAAAAGTAGCACACACACACAAAAATTAACATTGATATCATATTTCCATTTAACGTTTTGTGAGAGTCATTACTGTTCCTTCATTCTATACTATATTGGATAAATTATTCATACTATACTATATTATATAGGGCCCCTCCCAGGTCAGTGGTAAATTTACTACAAAAAAAGAAGGAGCAAATGATAAGTTTAATAAATGTTAGAAAAAAAGGGAAAAAAATATTATTATTAATATAATAAGTATTAAAAATAAAATAAATCCTTATATTTTGAATGTTTTTAAATTGATATGCTGATTAATTAGTCTAATCGCATATGTGATGAGAAAAGGAAGAAAAGCAAGTTCGGCAAAAGATGGACTTGAACTCCTACTGATTGCATCATATGCTACATCCAGGAGCATTATTGTCCAACCTACACCACTGCAGACGCTGCTTGACACTCTCCAACGAGATAATACGAGTTTATTCTCAACATTTTATTTCAACTTTTTTCTCGAAATTTAACTTTTTTTTTTTCTCGAAATTTACCAACATTTATATGCATAATAAAAAGTGTAAGATTACCAGAATAAGCACTCAAGGTCTGAAAAAATAAAAAATAAATGGGTGACACGACTCCACTTCCTTCCACTGTAGAAAAGTGTGTCCTCATGAAATCCACAAGATCCAGCAGATGTCACTGCCTGCATCTCAAAGCAGCTGGTTGCTTCCCAGTGTTTTTTTTTTTTTTTTCATGCATGCATGCATCATTTTTTCTCTTGATCGAAATTTTTCCTGAGTCATTATTTTCCTGATCCAAATTATATTGCTTTCTTTGGACCCTTTTGGATCTTTTGGAACTGATTAGTGTGTTGTTTTACTTTAACTTAACCAAAAATGAGCCATGTTTAGCCTGCTGGTAGATGATTTGCCTTAGATCTCATGTAGTGAACGGCTCTTGTTAAGATCCACATTCTGGAAATTATTTATTCAGTCTTTTACTTCACAATCAGCACTGCTACTGGAATTCACCAGGACAATAAAGGAAACTATCTGGAAACCTCATATACTGTATTAACATGCTTTGTTTTTGCAGGACCATTTTAACCTTTTTATGAAGTGGGAGAGAGTTTTGGATTACATGAAACTTCAGCGTGTGGCCTTATGCTCCAAGCAGTTTTCACTGCAGCTCAAACTGAGAGACTTTGGCAGTGGAGAAAGTTTAAAGCTACATAATAAATAAACTAAGAAAACAAAACAAATAGATGATTATATTCATTTTCTGAAGTAAAAGGAAACACTTCAATAATTTCTTACATTTTTTTATATAGTTTGAAGTTGTATGAATCAGAAAGTTAATAATATTGACCAAGTAGTTGATTTAATTCAAAAACTTAAAATAGGAATCTGTTTGATGTTGAATACTTTTGTGACTGCAGACTGTATAAATATACATAACATCTGCATGTTACTGTGAATATTCAGTTGATTAGTTAAACTTAAACCAGAAGGTAAGAATTGACAGGTTAAGCCAAGCACACAGCTCAAGTTTGTTTCTATTGATGTTTTAGCGTGACAAGTAGTGTCTTGTTGCACATGCTACGACAGATTTCAAACTTGTGTCAGGTGGTTGACTGGTCTTCAAGTGGGCGCACTGTTTCTGTGTATGTGGAATTTTATGAGAATTTTATTAATTCTTGAATTTTTGTTTTGTAGCAAATTGGACATAAGAAGACTATAGATAGTCGGGACTGCTGAGAGGATTTGTGGTGCTCTCTTGCCCACCGTCCTGGACCTACTCCTGGAGAACTTAAGTGTAAGGAAACAGGAAGGAAAAATCACTACAGACAGACTCCTGTCAATGATTTATGTGAAGTGAAGAAAGACACAGATTAAGTTTTACTGTTGGGGGTGAAGTCCTTCTCTCAGACTCAATATAATCATCATCATAATTCCTCCCACATTTCTTGCCAAGGAAACATTTCCAAACATTACAATATACACACCACTTTTCAGACAACAATTGTTCAGGGCTTTTGTTAACAGGAGAACTTTATGTCTTGTATTTTCACTAATGCCAACTCTGGAACTCTGAAGTGAGAGTGACATTATTTAATAATTCCATTCAGCAACGTTAACAGCTGGAGGAAGGAGGATGGAGAAATGCCTGGATTTCAGCGTTGGCCCATCTATTGCTGTTTTCCATGTCTGTGGGGTAAGTGTATGTAAATGGCCTCTTTTAAAAATGGCAGGTGGCAGTGTTTTGTATGGCATGCATTTGGCCAATCAAAGTACACAATAGGTAGTTCCTATTGTTCTGGATTTGACCCTACTCTGAGTAGGAGCTAATTTGGTCCTCCCAAAAGACGTTCCTATAACTAAAACCATTCCCAGTTCCTGCGGTACAAACACGCCAAAAAGCAGGTAATTATAGAAACTATGAAAACGTTCCTCCAGTGCAAGCTGTTAGATGACCAGGGGTCTTCATGTGCAAAGTCTTCATGTGGGACCCCATGTGCAAAGAGATGAAAATATGATAATTGAACTGGCAGATAAAGGCATTGTCATAATGGACAAACGATAGTATGCTGGAAAGAAATAAAATATTATAAATAAATGCATGACCCCTTTAAGGTTGTCATAAGACCTTTATATCTTAAAATCAAGAAGGCTCTGGCGACCTCTTACACTTGGTGGTAAATTAACAAGTGAACATAGCATGACACATATTTGTATATGTCACACGTTTACAGTAGTCATTTTGTTGGTAGCTATATTAGTTAGTATATTAACTTTCCAGTTTTAAAACTAGTTTCAGTAATTATCATCTATCCACGGGGTGGATATTGTAGAAAATTACTTATAAGGTAAGGGGTGGCTTTATGAAGGACTAAGAGTAGCACTTACTGTAAAAAAAAGCACTTAAAAATAAAATTAAAGTATAAGTTACACACCAAGGGGCGCCAATGATCTTATTTAA
Source organism: Sinocyclocheilus anshuiensis (assembly GCF_001515605.1). Classification (NCBI taxonomy): domain Eukaryota; kingdom Metazoa; phylum Chordata; class Actinopteri; order Cypriniformes; family Cyprinidae; genus Sinocyclocheilus; species Sinocyclocheilus anshuiensis. The sequence goes on from NW_015542798.1 coordinate 34,614, forward strand.
TCATTCAGATGGGACGTTGTGCATCTGACCTGCTGTAGAACCCACTTCCACAGTACTTGAGTATGAGGCTCATCTGAGTATGAGTTTGAAACGGCTCTTGAGTGATTGATTGTACAGTATACAGCGGTTGCATTTCCTCTCGTGATGAAGAACTGAGAAAGAGCAGGTTTGTTTCTTTCTGCCACAATTGTCTTTGTTTTCATTTGCGTCACATAAGTGGACTCGGTCAAACCTCTAAGCGTTCTCAGGGAGCACAAACTCAAATGCTGACAGTCTAAAGCTTTTATCAGTGCTCAAATATTAAATCTGCAAAACCGTTTGAAAAGTCCACCCTATATTTTGTATTTCTGGCTGAATATTATGACACACATGACTCCTCTGATTTACACAAATATAATTTCAGACTCATAAACAATGTCCTTGGCCAATGTCAATGTTTATATACACTGCTGTGAGCAATGACTGCGTTCGATCACTCAGTCACAGTAATACAGCCACATGGGCATAATGTGGTGAACTGGGCTGGAACAGCTTTTGATGAAATAAGGGCCACTATTGTCTATGGCCTTAGAATGGCAAAGGTGGGTTGAAGTTGTTGTGGTACTATTTATATAAATTGTTTTGAGGAATTAATTGACTGATTTGCAAATGTTAAGGGTGAATCGAGAAATGTACCAGTGCCTGAGAGCACAATAACAATTAAACGCCTAGATTCTATATGATCCTCTCATTCAAGTCTATATCATGCTCTGATCCCCAGATATGTGTATGACCCCCTTTTCTTTCTCGGTCCTGGAGGGCCACTGTTCTGCCGAGTTTAACTTGCCTCAGCACACCTGCCTGGAAGTTTCTAGTATGCCTACTAAGATCTTGATTAGCTGGTTCAGGTGTGATTAATTGGCTTGGAGCTAAACTCGGAAGGACAGTGGCCCTCCGGGAACAGATTTGAACACCACTGGTATATAGTAAATATATTATGTCAAAGAGGTTTAGCTGACAAAAAATTGTGGGAATCCCTATGTTACATGTTAATATGAAATTAAGTTAATTTGTGCATTTGAATGTTTGGAAGACAAAAGCGTTCCAAAGACATTGAAATACATGGTTAAATCACTCACTAAAACATCATTCAAATAATAATTAAACTCTGGCAGGAGTTCAATGGATATTAGCATTGTTGCAATGTTAAGAAAACATTCCTTAAGAAACCACTGAAATGATTTGTCAATCCAGTGGTCAAATGTTGTGTGGCTTCTCTATTTTTATAGTGGCTGGTCTGTGTGTTCAACTGCACAGTTCTAGAAAAGAATAATAACGGAGAATCAACAAATGATGAAATATTTACTGCAATTGTGTAAAATAAATAATACCTAATCATGTAATCCATACAAAGTAACTAATTATGAGTATTTTAAAGGGGTCCTATTATGCTCTTTTACAAAGTCTTGATTTTGTTTTGGGGGTGTACTAGAACAGGCTCTCATACTAGATTGTTCAAAAACACAAAAATCACATATTTTACATTATTACAACACCTCTCTCCCCAGTCTGGCATGAACGGCTCGAATAGTTCCTGTATCAAATGAAGGCCCGCCTTCTGAAATACGAAATGTGCTGTGATTGGCTAGCTGGGCCAGTGTGTGTTATGATTGGCTCCACTCGGCGCCTGGTCGGGAAATGTCACGCCTCTTACAATAGCCGCCTGCGAGCTTCAGTGTAAATATTTCGTCAAAATCAAATCAATTTGAGCGCGATTTAAACCCGGATGATTGTAACCACTCTAAGTTCGTCTGCCTTGGGAAAGCTAGCGTGTCTCCGACATAGTGATAACACTCGTTGCCTTCTCTAGTGCAGCTCAACCAGGTCT
>NW_015542798.1:37602-45786 GCF_001515605.1 Sinocyclocheilus anshuiensis
GTGATAACACTCGTTGCCTTCTCTAGTGCAGCTCAACCAGGTCTCGTCCCATTCGTCGATATTTGTGATATCACAAATCCCAGAAAATATGTAGTCTAAACGAGTCGTTCGTTGTAGTTTTTGAAAAGTGAGTTCTGTTAAATAAAATATCTCCTTTTGAAGTGGACTTTGAGCTTTGTAACTTTACAGATCTTTTTTATGCGCAAACAGCAACATTACAGACTAACTAAAGTTGAAAAAATGAAAAAGCATAATAGGTCCCCTTTCTAAACGAGTCGTTCGTTGTAGTTTTTGAAAAGTGAGTTCTGTTAAATAAAATATCTCCTTTTGAAGTGGACTTTGAGCTTTGTAACTTTACAGATCTTTTTTATGCGCAAACAGCAACATTACAGAATAACTAAAGTTGAAAAAGTGAAAAAGCATAATAGGACCCCTTTAAAATGTAACATAATCCTATTACAAGTACTTTGGGATCTGATTATGTAATCCAGATTACACATAATCAGTCACTACTCAGCACAATCATTAGCACAAATAGTGCAGGATGAAAGTTTAATGCTTAAAGTTTGGGGTCTGTGCTAATCCCTAACTTCAGATATTATCACGATAGGTTAATTCTCCTTTTGTGTTTATAGACATACCATCAGCGATCTTAAAGCTGTTTAACCCATGACGGTTTCTTCTTGTCTCTCTGCCAGCATACTTAAACTTTATTTAAGCCTGTTAAAATACCAAACAAAATGATTATGCTGATTAAAATGTCAGTGGTTGACACCCAAAAAAAGGTGTGCAAGAGAAACTAGGAATGTATGGGAAACATCTTGGCTTCTTTTTTAATCATTGAAATATATAGATGAACTTGTGACATTCATAAAAAAAATGTTCCTTCGAGTTCTGTAAAATAATAAACTACTTTATTTGCTGGCAGTATCTACAATAGTGTTGTGCTAGATTTATAGTGAAAAACGTAAGGATGGATGGATGGATAGACGGACAGACAGACAGACAGAAAGATAGTAGATGGATGGAAGGATGGGACGGACGGACGGACAGACAGACAGACAGACAGAAAGATAGTAGATGGATGGAAGGATGGGACGGACGGACGGACAGACAGACAGACAGACAGAAAGATAGTAGATGGATGGAAGGATGGGACGGACGGACGGACAGACAGACAGACAGACAGAAAGATAGTAGATGGATGGAAGGATGGGACGGACGGACGGACAGACAGACAGACAGACAGAAAGATAGTAGATGGATGGAAGGATGGGACGGACGGACGGACAGACAGACAGACAGACAGAAAGATAGTAGATGGATGGAAGGATGGGACGGACGGACGGACAGACAGACAGACAGACAGAAAGATAGTAGATGGATGGATGGATGGAACGGACGGACAGACAGACAGACAGACAGATAGATAGATAGACGCAGCTGTGCAACACATACAGAAGTGGAAAATGGTGATAAATGGCTGGCAGTGTTGTCATCTGAATCATTTGCAGCCCATATAAACATGTGGTCATTACAGACATATGCGTGTGAATTTAAGTAGAGCTAAAAAGAATGTGTGCTGAATGTGCACATGCATGTATCCATGCATACTGGCATGCACATATTTATTTGTGTTTCTGTAGGGTTGTGTGTGTGTGTGTGCTAGTTGGCAGGTGTTGCATCTGTTTATTAAGCTGAACTCTTGATTAGTCCCATATGTGAATCTCTATTACTCAAACATCACCACCATGGCTCGGAAACTCTAGTCTAGCAAATTACCAATGCTCGACAATCATCAGAAACACACTAAAAATGCCAGTCATTCAAAATAAAATGTCTTTTTTTCCCTATCTTTTAACTGAATATTTATAATAAATTTGCTCTTTGTTTGTTTATCTGTCTGTTTGTATTTTATCTTTGTATGCATGGTAGAATATTTGAGAATAATCAGCAATATGTTTGTTGAGAAATATATCAGGATTCAGATGACTGAATATATAATAGACAATTTATTTAAGACATTTAGCAGATGCTCTTATCTAGAGAAACTTACAAAACATCACTTACGAGACTATTTCGATCAACAGATCGAAAGGCAAGCATTAAATTGGAAACATTTCCTGTACAAAAAAAACAAAACAAAATGATTCATTAATTCATTCCAAAAAGTTTTAAGTAATATTTGACCCAAAATCAATATTCTGTCATTATTATTGATGTAATTCCAAAGCCTTCTGTGGAACATGCATGAGAAATTTTGAATAATGTTCACACGTTTGTCAAAAAATGACAAAAACATGTATGAATTGTTTATCCTCAACTTTCTGGAGATTTTCAGTGAATAACAAATGTATTTGTTTATATGTATATTTGATTTACTATTCTGTTGATTGGCAGTTTCAGTCTTTCAGTACACCAGTCAGTAGATCTTATAGTTGTACTACTTGTAGTTGCAAAGATGTTCCTGTTTGCTTCTGATCAGAGATCCCTCTTTTCCCTCATAATGTGCGACTGCATGAAGATATCTATTCCCAGATCAAAAGGAATGACAGCCAAAATTTAGTAACCATGAAACAACGCAGAATGTTTAGAGCATTTATGGATGGATTAGATGGGCTGCAACTATAAATATATCATGCATTTTCAGAAAAGGATTTCCTTGCACTTTCCCACAATCAGTATAAACAATTAGAATAGACATATAAATTCAAATCTGACTAATCAAAACAATGAATTAAAAATATTCCATCACATAAAGTGATACACACATGCATCCACAAACACAAACATCTGTCAAGTCCATTCACTATCCAGCTGTAGGGTGAATCTAAGAACATTGAGCTCCTTTTTGACACTGAGATGGCCTAGTTTACCTGAATTCACCCTGAATTTGGAAACTGCTTTAGAACGGACTGCTTGTGATAGTGATTCTCAAATGGCTTTGCATCAGGACCCAGACTTTACACAGAACATCAACTGGCATCCCAACACAACAGACCCACCGTAAATGTTGATACAGCACAAAACATTAGTCGTTTCTTTCATGCACTTGGTGATAAAACAGCTCACTGCACAAAACACACTGTGGTCAACATAAATCATATTCATCCCAAATGTGAACACAAATGTATTGTAGTCTGGGTTGTATTCTTTTGCTATCCTAATTATGCATGATTTTGTGGTTAGTTGCCTTGTATTATTTGCATTGTTTTCACTGACTGTCCACAACCATATCAGAACAGATCTGCCACTCATTTATGGTTTGCGACCGCACCAGTTGACAACCACTGCCTATAGGAATAACACAATAAGAAAGAATATGTAAACGCACGCAAACAGACAGACGGGAACACTCTCTCACGCTTGGATGCCTTCAAGCTAAGGAATATGTGTCTGTGCAGAGACAGACAAAGAAGAAATCAAGGAGCGAGAAGATGAGGGGGTTCGAGCTAAATGTGGAAGTGTTGAGAGTAACTCAAGAGTCAATCCCACAGGGCAGGGGTCATGACCCCAAAATGGGTTACAGGTCTTTTCTGATAGGTACAGCTATTCTAACTAGATATATATTGATATATTGATCCATTTCTGAAGGTGGCTTTCAAACTCCAACAAAGCAAACCAGAAGTATAAGTTGAAAGGAACCCAAACCCCATCGCATGACACTAATAGAGTACAAAATCTTAAATAAATATACTAAACTGTATTTGAAATATTTCATTCTAAGTATACTATAAATACATTTACATATTTATGTGCTTATTAAAAAAACCTGCAATTGTACTTTTGGTATACTAAACTGGTATACTTAAAGTCTGCTAAAACTAATTTTGTGCTTAATGCACTTGCGAAGTAGTGCTGAAGTCCTAATAAAGATTTTTGTAAGTATATTTCATTGTGCTAAAGTGGAACTATACTTCAGGTACACTTTAAATATCTTGCATTTAAAGACTAATATTATTCAAAGTTCACACAATCCTCATCAATAGTGGCATTAAAACACATTTTAGGCTTAATATTAAGAAATGTGCAATTGCACATTGCACAAGTATAGTACACCTAATAAAGTTTTTATATCAGTAAGTCTCGAGCAATATGTCAGTAAATATGTTAATAGATTTGAACTATACTTTGTAAACATGCATCTTGATGGGAAAATCAGTTGTTCTCAAATTTAAGCTGAGATGTATGTGTATGTGTTAGCAGAGACGCTCACATATCCACAACTGAGGTGAGAGTTAAATGGAGAAACTGTGATTATGTCAAATGATAGTGTCTCCTAAAATGAGCACTCATTTGGGTGTTTGAGTTTGAACTTGATAAATGGGAAGACACTGCCAACACGTGTATGCGTGTGTGAAGTCATATAATAAAAGAATGCTTGAAGTGTGTATTGCAAATGGAGTAGGACAAGTTGCAAGCTGAAATCTATTTATGCTGAGGGATTTGTCAGAGACCCGAACCCAAAGCTTGAGCAATAGTAGTGATGGTGCTTGCCTTAGCAATTACATTCTTTATTACTGGGACAAAGTTATATTAATCATGTCAATGTTTGCAATAAAATAATGTCAATAATAAAAAAAAAATACTATCCCATAATGCTCTTCTAACAAGCATTATGCACATGTGAGAATGACTGTTTGTATGTCAATAATGACGCAGTGCATGAGTTTGTTGCCATTAGAGTGAATCACAAAGGATTCTCTCATCGTCAGTACTTTAATTCATCTTGCACTCTTTCATCACTGACAGTCCCTGTGATTAAGCACACGTGTTGTTGTGTGCATCAGCTATCTTGTGTTGATCATGCTGTCATACTGGAGTGGAAATAAAGAGGCAACGAAAGCGTGAGAGAGAGACAAATTACAGATCTGCTCTTAGTTTGGGCTTTTGGGCCACGTAGACAAGTTTTGTGAGTGAATCCCCTGCAGATCTGTGAACATGCTGCGTATGTTAGACGAAGTGAAGAATTGTGTTTTGTATAAAAACTGCATGATATTTCTATTTGAATAACGAATGGTTGGCCACCATGTTGGGCAATATATTTAGTTACAGTAAAGTTCTTGAAGTTATTATGTCTGGGTTTTGGCTTTGTTTTCCTATTGCAATGCTTTCTACAGCCCTCTTGCATTATATTGCTTTGTCTGTTCTCTGTAGATTCCACCTTCTTGCATGCCACAATTGGTCGATTATGCACAATGCCTGCCGGCTATTGGTCAAACTACTTTTTAGTGTTTACATTCAGCATGGCAACAATAGGAAAACAAAGCCAAAAATCTGGATGTTTTAAGCAATTTAGAAATGCCCTACTAAGACTATTGGATGAGAACAAAACTTGAACTGAATCGAGCTGGATGATGACACTGCTGTCTTATTTAGAGTGGCTTTCTAGTTGAACTGAATTTGTCTCATAATTAAAGAAATGTGCCACACCAACAACATTATTCAGCTGAAGTGGATCAACGTTTAACTTGAGCTGAACAATGATACTGTTGTCTTGAATTGAAGCAACTATTCATGAATCAAGACACATACTCCTGTTTCACATACACTTTTTATATTATAATGTAATGTTATGCTTTTATTGGAGATAATCCGCCCCAGAAACATGCACATTTGCATGAGATTTTATTTTAGTGAGCTATAACTTGAAATTGTGTGTGTAAAAGAGAGAATTAATAGTATTTACAAATAATCCCTTTGTTTGTCTTTTGGTGTTTGTCTAGATAAACTGAAATTGAATTGGAGTTTAGTTTTTCCTGGCTAATAAACAGTTATTTGTTAATTGGTGTTATTCTGCAGACTTGCACAAGTTTCCTTCTGCATAATAGATCCCTCCATAATTTACTTTTTAGTGAATAAATAGAAAAGATTACTGCCAACATACACAAATAAATTGTTTGTAAAATGTAACTATCAACCAAATGTTGAAACAGGTGGAAAGTAATCTAATTACTCATATGGCAAAAACTTGATTGAACAAGCCATGAGTTTGATTAGTTCATATAGAGGTTCATTAAGAGAAGTGTCACAATTCACTGGGAGGAACGAGGAGACGCGGAGAATTCACAATACAAGAGTCTTTAATCATCAAATAGGGAGACACAGAGCACAGGGATGACGTTCACAAGGAGAAGATAACGAGTAGACCTGACAAAGGAAGACTGAAAAAACAGGAACTTAAATATTGGGGATAATTGGGGAACACAGGTGACATCAATGGAACATAAACGAGGACAGGAAAATGACCAAATAAGGCAAAACAGGAACTGAAACACATGACAAAACAGGTCCAATCCTGACATTGGGGATGGGTGGGAACTAAGGAGGAGGCTCAGGAGGAGGACGGACGCCCGGGAGGGGGTCAGCAGACAGAGACCAGGGAGGTGACGAAGGAGGGAGGAGCCAGGGAGGAGATAGGAGGGACTTGGAGCAGGAGGAGTCCAGCTCGACCCAGGCCACAGCCATAATGACGGCCCACGGTGGAGCCAACGGAGGGAGGAGACATGGAGGAGGAATGGCCGCCGACTCCAGGGGGCTGACCAACGGCAGCGGAGCAGGTGGTAGAGGAGCCCGAGGCGGAGAGCCAACGAGCCAGGGGGATGCCGAGAATCTGGGGGGCCAGCGTGGAGCTGAGGGCTCTGGCGACCGAGGCGGAGATCTGTGGCAGAGCCGGAGCGACTGAGGGCCAAGGTGGAGCTGGCGGGAGGAAGGAGCCCAATGGAGCCGGTGGGACAGAGCAACAAGGTGCAGCCGGAGGAGCGGAGTCCTGAGGCGATGGTGGGTCGACGCCCGACCAAGGCGGAGCCGGAGGGACGAGGGAGCCCGGTGGAGCTGGTGGATCGATGGGTGACGGTGGAGGTGAGGGAGCTAGGAGCCGAGGTGGAGCCGCTGGGTCTACGGGCCAAGGCGGAGTCCGGGCCTCGGAGGCTGGAGGCGGAGGTGAGGGATTCTCCAGCCATGGCAACGCTGGAGGATGGCAGACCCGCGGAGCTCGCATTGAAATGATGGTGGGCTGAGAGCGAGCAGAGGGGCTGCCAGACGACAGCGGTGGAGGAGGCTGGAGCATTTGGGAGGGCGGGCATTTGTGAGCCTCCGGGCATTCAAGGCTAAACTCTGGATCGGGAGCCCCCTCTAAGCTGAACATGGGAACAGGATGGCGTTCTGGAGGAGCATTCACAAGGAGTAGATAACGAGTAGCCCTGACAAAGGAAGACTTAACAAACAGGAACTTAAATACTGGGGATAATTGGGGAACACAGGTGACATCAATGGAACATAATCAAACTAACCGAGGACAGGAAAATGACCAAATAAGGCAAAACAGGAACTGAAACACATGACAAAACAGGTCCAATCCTGACAAGAAGAGAACAAAGCAGCATTGCCACCAAAAACATGATTTCTTTGGGCATATGGCATATATTCTCCAAAATTCCTGAGACAATACTAATATTAAAATCATGAAAGAATCAAATCGAAGAAACGTTCTCATGTCTGTTCTGCGAATGCTTTTGCGTTTTCTTCTGTGCTTGAATGCTCCTGTATCAGCAAATCTCAAAAATGTGTTTTAGTGTTTCAAGTGTGTGTGTGTCTATGCACAATCAATTGTGGGTATGTTTCATCATACAGATGAAAGGAATCGTTCTGAGAAATAGCTGTTTTAGCTATTATATTAATCAAGAGAAGCAGGCATGAGAAAGCCACAAACTTTTATGTCTAAACAACTCACACTTGTTCCTGATTCTGATTATGTGAGTAATTTTCCTTCTATTTTATGCACTAGCTGTTTAAACCAACATTTAAAACAGATCGATTGAACCTGCAAAGTTGGACTGACAATTCACAGGCTCATAAGACATAATCAGTTGCAGACAAAAACATCACTATTTATGCTGTAGCCTGAGGCTGTAGTTGCAAATATTCACACAAACAGATGAAAAGAACATGTATGCGTCTGTGTGTGTGCAATTTCTCTAACCTCTTTAAAATCTGTTTATGTCTACTAAAACCAGTCTTAATCAGCAGGAGCCAGGAATTTTCTTGGTGTTTTTGAATAGTTTTTAAGTACAAACAGTCCAGTACAAATTTCCAGTACAAAGTCTTGTTTTCTGAAATATTTATCAAAATAAGTTTAAAATCAATAAAATCAGAGTTCAAAAATCAGGGGGGGGGGGGGGGGGG
>NW_015542798.1:46272-47533 GCF_001515605.1 Sinocyclocheilus anshuiensis
GTGCCAAGGAGGTAAGACAAATTAAAAGTTTTATTTCTTACTTCAAGCAGCAATATAACATGTTATGTCATTTAGCATCTCAAGTAAATGTATCTTGATTTAAGATATGTTCAGATATTTTTAGGTCGCAATCGTGAGACCTGCATTTGTGTAATTACTGCCTGGTTGATCATATGACAACGTGTAATTAAAGATAATATGTTATAAAAAAAAAAATGTGTACCTAAAATACCAGTGGGACCATTAACAGATTTTCATCCCTAGTCAGAGCAAATTTGTATAGAGTGATATTTATCTTACTTTTGTGATGTTTTTGTTATTGAAACCAGGTTTTTTTACTGGCACCAGAAAAACAATATTCTGGTCTGCTAATTTGATTGGAACAGTACTGATATTTCATATTCAAACACTTTGCTGTGTAGAAGTTCAGTGCTTGATTCTGCTCTGGCTTTGATTAAAACAATTCTCTTTGACAGAGCAAAAATATACAAAAAATATACAAAATAGCTGGCTACATTGTGTCTGGCCACATCGACATAGATATCAATATAGATATACTGTATGTATATATGTCACAGTTTCCCTCAGTCCCCCCCAACTAAACTCACTCTGCTCATTGCTCACTGGAATAACTGCCCGCACCTGTTTGCAATCACCAGCTAATAATGGACTCTGGCTGCGTTCGAAAGCTTAGGCAGCTGAATTGTTGTCCTGCTGCACTATCAGCCGATGACTATACTATAGGCAGCATGTTTTTTTAGATCAGCTGTGTGAAGTATACATCAATGCTGCTTTCAGAAATCGATCAGATAAAGGTATCTCAAGCTATGTTCACACTGCGAGCCAGATCTGATTCTTTTGTATAGCTTTTCAAATTTTTGTTTTAAAGGGGACATATGATGCTGCTAAAAAGAACATTATTTTGTTTATTTGGTGTAATGAAATGTGTTTATGCGGTTTAAGGTTCAAAAAACACATTATTTTCCACATACTGTACATTATTGTTTCTCCTCTATGCCCCGCCTTTCTGAAACGCGTCGATTTTTACAAAGCTCATCAGTCTGAAAAAGCGAGGTGTGCTGTGATTGGCCAGCTATCCAGTGCGTTGTGATTGGCCGAATACCTCAAGCGTGTGACAGAAATGTTACGCCCCTTACCATATTGTGATGCCGTGTCCTGGCGTGACTAGACAAAAACATTAAAACCCATTATAAACGAGGCATTTGTTGCATCCAGTGGGGACATAATTACTGATTATAAT
>NW_015542798.1:47659-47939 GCF_001515605.1 Sinocyclocheilus anshuiensis
TTTGGGTTGAACTGTTCTGGAACAGTGTTGTAAATACAACTTAACCACTGATTTGTAGTCGTATCCTCTTTTGTAAGGCCAAACAAAGTAGTTTCGCTTGAACAACAAAACACACAGCGTCACACACGGTGGGCTACAGTGAGCGGAGCTTTGTAAAAAGTGGGGCTTGAGAACGGCACGGCCGGTGGATTCGACGAAGGAGCGTCTGGAGGGCTTGCGGCAACCACATGTGACGACCCCAGGCTGGACTCCGCTTCGTCCACGGTGAAAGCCGATCCGG
>NW_015542798.1:48046-48832 GCF_001515605.1 Sinocyclocheilus anshuiensis
GTAGACATGTGGGGGCGTGTTAGAACGAGCCGTTTTAGGTAGGTGTGGCTGACTCTTAACTTTTATAAAGAATATCTTTAGTCTTTGCAACTTTACAGATCTTCTTTATGCACCAAGAGCTTGTAACACTCCAAAGAGAAAGGACCAATTGAAATAGCATCATATGACCCCTTTAAATGTGGCCAGTATCAGATTTCTAGTGTGAAAAGATCATGGTTCTGAACTGAATACGCAAAAGAACAATACGAACAGGGTTGCCAGGTTTTCACAATCCAAATCCGCACAATTGCTTCTCAAAACTAGTCTAAAACTAGGCCAATCACATTCTGGGGGGTAAATATTGTGTTAGTGTGGTCACTTCAACCCACATTAGTTGAAAAACAACCTGCGGCAACAGTGAAAAATGTAGTCCAGTTCCACGGGAAAACAGAGGACTTGGCAACACTTGCGAATTCCGATATGACTGTTCATCAGACTGCAGTCGCATTGCAAAACATCGGACCTGTAACAGATTTAGTACCACATATGGAAGTGGCACAAAACGGAATTTGAAAAAGATCAGATTCCACGTGGTTTGTGCTCCTCACACTGAGTATGTTTACATGGACAACAACATTCCAATTTTAACACGATTAATACAATACTCTGATTAACAATCTACCATGTAAACAGAGATTTTTGATTACCTTAATCCGGCTATCATATTCGAAGTAAACAGAGAATTAAGACATGTGGAGTATTCCTATTTTAGTCGCATTCTCAAAAGTGCAGTATAGACATGTACAC
>NW_015542798.1:53365-56233 GCF_001515605.1 Sinocyclocheilus anshuiensis
GTAGACATGTGGGGGCGTGTTAGAACGAGCCGTTTTAGGTAGGTGTGGCTGACTCTTAACTTTTATAAAGAATATCTTTAGTCTTTGCAACTTTACAGATCTTCTTTATGCACCAAGAGCTTGTAACACTCCAAAGAGAAAGGACCAATTGAAATAGCATCATATGACCCCTTTAAATGTGGCCAGTATCAGATTTCTAGTGTGAAAAGATCATGGTTCTGAACTGAATACGCAAAAGAACAATACGAACAGGGTTGCCAGGTTTTCACAATCCAAATCCGCACAATTGCTTCTCAAAACTAGTCTAAAACTAGGCCAATCACATTCTGGGGGGTAAATATTGTGTTAGTGTGGTCACTTCAACCCACATTAGTTGAAAAACAACCTGCGGCAACAGTGAAAAATGTAGTCCAGTTCCACGGGAAAACAGAGGACTTGGCAACACTTGCGAATTCCGATATGACTGTTCATCAGACTGCAGTCGCATTGCAAAACATCGGACCTGTAACAGATTTAGTACCACATATGGAAGTGGCACAAAACGGAATTTGAAAAAGATCAGATTCCACGTGGTTTGTGCTCCTCACACTGAGTATGTTTACATGGACAACAACATTCCAATTTTAACACAATTAATACAATACTCTGATTAACAATCTACCATGTAAACAGAGATTTTTTATTACCTTAATCCGGCTAAAGTCATACTCGAAGTAAACACAAATCGAATTAAGACGTGGATTATTTGTCATGCTATACGAGCAAACAGACGACGGCGTTGTTTAAGCCATGCTCTTTTGTTTGCCGTCAAACGGACCACTGCCGTGTGTGTATCCTGTCGCAAAATGCAGCGAAAAGTCGTACACGACGGTAATAATGTGATTAAGGTGTGTACATGTCTATACTGCACTTTGATAATGTGACTAAAATAGGAATACTCCTCATGTCTTAATTCGATTTGTGTTTACTTCAAGTATGAATTCAGCCAGATTAAGGTAATCAGAAATCTCTGTTTACATGGTAGATTCTTAATCAGAGTATTGTCTTAATCGTGTTAAAATTGGAATATTGTTGTCGATGTAAACGTACAGACTGTCATGAGAAAAACAGATCTGAGTCACATGTGAGCAAAAAAAAATCAGCTTTGGGCCACATTTGCCTGCAGTGTGAACGTAGCCTCCATAGAGAGGATGTCACAGTCATTGGATTCAGATATACCCTGTTACCTTCCTACCTCCATAGGCTGCCTGCAGGGGTTGCATTTTTCAGCTTTTGGACGTAGCCTCCATTTAAACCCTGCAATGACCACAGCTTTTGGTCTGACCTCTTCGGTACTCCTGTTCATCCATCACTTCTCCAGTTCTTTGCACATCTCCTCGCCATGGATTAACCTGAGAGATAAAACTGTTAACATTCATCCAACGCATCATATTCACATTCAGATGAAAGAGCAAACTCCTTACGCCCTCCATATAAAAATCCCCAAAACACATATGAACATGTAAACATGGCCAGACAGATCTTTTGCTTTGTCTTTGCAGGTTTGATCCTGAGGGCTTCTCCACCAATGCTGTCCTTTCAGATGACTTGAATCTATTAGTGATTACATTTTTCATTCTGGCTGAAAAACAATTATCCTGCCCCCAATCTTATTAAACAGAACAACTGGCATCTTCTGCATTGGAGAGCATTTAAAGATCTGCTAATTACATTAATGATATTTTATGATCTGGTTTCCCAAAGAATTAAACTAAACTTAAACATGTGTTGTCGATTCAATTTAGTAAGGACAGAAAATATACTGTGGCTTTCCTCAAAGAGATTCCGATCAGCACAGAAATAGATGATGGTCAGAGAGAGTTATTCTTTACGTTTATGGGTGTGTTAATTATGAGTTGAAGCCTCATAATTACATTCAGTTTCAGATGATTTATTATCAGCAGTTTACCACAGCTTGTGCGATAAAATCATATATGCTATTTTGTCTAAATACAGTCAGATTTATGAGCGTATACGGATGTAATGTGTAAGGGGGAAAGTATGTTTGTAATTGCTATATGGGTTGTATGATTGTGTCTATCTAAGCTGCAGCGAACAAATTGTAGCTGAATAAATGGTTTGCTCAAAGATGAGATGGCAATAGAGTGGATAATTTGCAAGCAGTAGAAGTGGACAGAAGTGCCAGATAGATGCATACCTCTACAGTCCACACATAAAAACAGGTAGTGGTCAGGCCCTGGCTCTCACAAGGCTAAATTTAGTGGTCAGGACAACAACTGGACACCATTGCATCTTCATGCTTTGCGACCGCAGACATACCTGATTTAGCAAATGATGGCAAGATTGAAACGAAGAGAAAAACAGTGGACAGAAAACAAAAACAGTAACTGAGGCTAAAGGTGCATCCCAATTTATGTACTTATGCACTATTCTGTGCTGTTTTTTGTAGTATAAATAGTGCAAGTAGTGCATTCACACTTAACACACTGGATGATGCACTTAATTGAAAAAAAACTCAACTGCCGCAGCTTTAATTACGAAGCACATGGGGAGGGGCTCTGATTATGAATTACAAAATAACCTTATAAAATCCATACATTACATGGCTGAGTATAAGTACATAGTGTATAAATGCATAGTGCATCATTTGGGATGCAGCTTTAGTTGCCATGATTGGAAATGTAGTCCGTCCCAATAGGTGGCTAAAGTCCAAATTAAAACTGTCCTGGAACCGTTTTTACTATCGTTTACTTTTCAAATGTCTTTTATGTATAGTTTTAATCTTTTTACCCGTCTTCCAGACCCAGACTTTTAATTATATTTAAATTCCATCATAAAAACAATTACATGTTGAAAATAGTGAGTATA
>NW_015542798.1:56431-62345 GCF_001515605.1 Sinocyclocheilus anshuiensis
TATATATATAAAAGATTTCTTCTCAGTGTCATTTTCAATCAAGTTGTAATTTTGGCAAATAAGGAAAATTAATTATCTCAGATAAAATTGTCTTAAAATCTTTAGAATGCCATACCTTTCTCACCTTTCAACCAAAAAAAAAAAAAAATCTCTATATATATACATTTTATTTATTTTTTGTATTTTTTTAACAATACATCATTTGAGATGTGCTGGGAATGCTCATTAATTTCAGAAAAACATGACAATGCTTGATGCATATCAACTGCTAGACATGTTAACAGTATGGTGAGGGTGTAAAAAGTATGTTCTGGAAGTGCATTTTTAATAAAGTTCACAAGGGTCCATATTTCACACATAGCTAGATGCAGAAATAGCCTAACTGCAAACATTGTCAGGGTAACAACAAAATAACAAATGCTTTATGAATTCATAACATGAACTGTAGTAACAATGATATGTAGCCTATTTCAAAGAAATAAACGTACTCTGGTAATACTATCTCAGCTCGGGATGTAACCGCTTTAACCCATGCATGTAGCCTCGTTTAAACGGCGTGGGTGTGCTTGGCACAAATAACTGTGTTGTTCTTCAGTCGATCCGCCTCTCTCAGGCGTCACAGCACTCCGCACCTTCACGTGCTCAACACTGGGTGCACGCAGTTACTGCTGGCAGAACCGAAGAGTCCGCTGGAGCGCATCTCTCTCGCGGCGGGTTCAGAAGCTTTGAGGGTGAGTTCGTATTTTAATAAAGTTAATTAAAACGCTGAATGTAAATTAGAAACAGACAGTGTAAAAACTTGCCAATTAGGCGGAGACAGTTAAATACAGTAACAGAAGTAATCCTTATCGTTTCACAATGTTGTCACTGCATTATTTACCTATATATTAAAGGCAAAGCAACACTAGTATTTTTTTGTACCTTTTCTCACTGTATTACTACTTTAATAGCCCTCTCTTTAAATCAACAACACCAGCCTAATCTAAATCCGTTACTGTTATCATTTATTGCATTATTCCTTTTTAATGCAGCAGTGATTCGACTTTACTTTTTCTACTTGCATGCATATAGGTAAAACTCTAAGCTTGCTGATAAATTATTGGGTCATTTTAAAAGTCTCATACTCACACATACAGGGGATTATATATATACTACCCACTTTATTATCTGTATAAATAGCACAAGTAATTCTCTTTCTTATGCACGGCCGTACTCGATGCATAAATAATTTACTTGTTTCAAATTGCAAATGCACTGTATTTCTGTTTCACCTATTTTCTTGTTCAAAATCATGTCATTATCAACATTCAGGCCAATATTAAGACTTTACCTAGAGTTTTTAATGTTGTACAGAACCTCTAGGCTTTTACTGGTTATAGTGGTTCTTGTTGCATATCGGTAACATCCTTCTTAGAGCTTCATCTGCAGTATTTCATTGCTGGTCAGCTTAACAATTTTCACCTCCAGGGAGATGCAGCAGTGGTGGTATCAGTTAAACTGCATAGCAGACAGTTAGTTGAAAACTGTCTATCCACATTTACACATTTGACTGGTGCTTTTATCCATAGAGAATTAGTGCATTTTATCAGTTTTTTTATTTTCATTCTAGTATTTGAACCCTTGACCTTGGCAAATTGCCAGTCGAGCTACAAGAACTAACTTTAGGAAGAGCATTATTTACACTTAGTACACATTTTTGCTGATTGCATAGCTATATTAACATGACTTTCAGAGGTGGTTTGAACCAAAATGCATCTGCTTGTTCAAGCCACATATGTAAATTTTACTCTTCCCAAAATGCAACTGTCAGTATTGCCATTCCTGTGATGAGAGTAGTCCGGAGGAATCCCTCTTCAGCAAGCAGACATCTGTTGTCTTTTTTTTTTGGGCTCCTGTTTTTAATTTTCATTAGCCACATCAAGTGCACCAAAATTTTTAGCCCCACATTATCACTACCAGAAGTGAACAGAGTATAGAAGTCCAGTCTGTTCTATGACCATTTACTTGGTGTTATTAATCATTGAAACTATTTTTTAGCCTCACCCCTGAACTCTTGTCTCTTTACCTTCAGGTAGAGCAAGATGACAGGTCCTCCATCTTTCTTGTTCAGTCTGACTGCATTGGCTGTGGTTGTATCTTTGGTCTATAGTGGTGCTTCCATCACAAACAATGAGGATGACTGCCTTTTGACACGGATAGAGATCCCAGTGATCCTGGACCAAAGCACAGCGAGGCTTCAAAGCCCAGAATTCACTGCAGAAGACTTCAGTGAGCCAGGAGTGATGTGTGGGATTGAGTGCCAAAGAAAGCTGCCAGAAGCGAGGCCTGCGGAGCTGGAACGACTACTGTCTTATGAAACCGTCTACGAGAACGGAACACGCACCTTCACCAAAATACAACTAGAAGAGGTCGCTGAATTAAGAAACGCATCCTCTTCTGTCGTCTGCAATGCAGGACACCTTAAACGCAGAAAACGTCAGGTATACGGCATGGATGGACGCTTCGTGATCACAGATACACACTTCATCACTAATTACCCCTTTTCTGCCTCAGTCAGGCTCTCTACGGGTTGCTCAGGCATGTTAGTTTCTCCAAAACACGTACTGACTTCTGCCCACTGTGTCCATGATGGCCAAGTCTATCTGAAAGGGACCAAGAGGCTGCGAGTGGGTGTCATGAAGCTTCGCTCCAAACGCAGAGGAGGACGCCAACGAGGAGGCAAGAGGAGAGGAGGAAAGAGAAGAGAAAGCGAAGCGGGAAATGAAGAAGATGTAGCCACTGAAGGAGAACTACTTCATAGAGAACACAGGAGGAAAAGGAAGAACCGTATTAGACATGACACAGGTTCAGATCAGTCCAGGCAACCGGTGTTCAGGTGGACACGCGTCAAACTAACACAAGTGCCAGCAGGCTGGATGAGGAGAGCAGGCGAGGAGATCTCGGCTGACTATGATTATGCCCTTCTGGAGCTGAAACGACCCCATAAGATGAAGTTCATGGAGTTAGGCATTGTTCCTGTAGTCAAGGACATCCCAGCTGGAAGAATCCACTTCTCTGGTTTTGATGATGACCAATCAGGGAAAGTGGTCTACCGCTTCTGTTCGGTCTTAGAGGAGTCCAAGGACCTCATGTACCAGTACTGTGATGCACAGAAGGGGTCAAGCGGAGCCGGGGTGTACGTAAGGCTACGAGATCAGGGAGGAAAAGGGAAGTGGAAGAGGACGGTAATTGGCGTGTTCTCTGGACACCAGTGGGTGGATGTTGATGGGATGCAGAAGGACTATAATGTGGCAGTCAGAATAACACCCGCCAAGTACGCCCAAATATGCCACTGGATCCATGGAGATGCTAGTCGATGTAAACTGGCCTAAAGAAGGTCAATGAGTCCTCAAGACTGCTGGGACGGTCTAGACGCAAACTGCTCATGTTTGTGTCCCAACTGAAAATCCACAGCATCTGTACAGAAAATGCAGTTTTAACAAGATGAATTTGGATGCTGTATATTTATTTTTGTTTTCATTGCCAAAATTTGAGACTGTAGCCTTTTTGTAATGTCATGTTCAGGTCATGTTCGTGTTAAAAAGCCAAATGTCACCAGCTGAGGCCAAGTAGTTAACTACTCAAAAACAAAACAGCTTGACATTCAGTATTTTTGTTTAAGTTCTTGAGGAGTTCACCCGAATATGAAAAATATCACCAGCTGCATGAAGAGCCCGTTTTCCATACAAGAAAAGTACATGGTGATTCATACTACCGCTGAAAAGAAATGAGAGGCTTATTTGCTTACAATAAGAATAAGGTGCACAAGCAATATGGACTATTACGCTTTTTGAAGCCTGGCAGTATAAATCACTATGTAGTAGCTTAGACATTCAAGGGGTGATTGTTGGGTCTAACAACATTTGTATTTATTTAATATTGAATGCATTTGCCTAGTAAAATCAACGGAGTTAAAATATAAAATTACAAAAGTACTTAAATTTTTAGTACATATAGGAGTTCGACTCTTTGTATAATACCAAGTTTTCTTTTTTTTATATTTTCTTTCACAAAACACCAGAAACAAGATTTCTACACCATTCTGGTTTATTGTCTTTGAAATGACAGAAAAAGGAACATCTGTTACATTACACATGACCAACAGCCATGCTAATAGCAAAACATAAGTAACGCAAACAAAGTGCACATTCTACACTAACAGCTCATCCGATGGATCCAAATATAAATACAAAAGCTGAGCGGAGCGACACCAGAACCGGCCAATTAAAGATTTGATGCAGCTGGACTTTATCCCTCCAGAGATCCTGATTGGACAGCATCCTGGTAGGAGGGCCCGCCCTCTTTCTGGTCAGGGAAGAGCTTGATAAGGTCATCGATTCGAAGGATGGTGATGGCTGCCTCTGTGGCGAACTTCAGACTCTTGGTTTTAACCATCGTGGGTTCATACACTCCCGCCTGCTTGTTGTCTCTTGGCTTTCCATTCACCAGGTCCAACCCGATCCTAACAGCACGCACACAAAAACAGGTTTAAACAGAGTAATCCAAACTGCATTGGCTCTCAGCTTAATCCATAATAGGCCACATTGCTTCCAGATTGTCTGCACAAATCCCATTCATCTACCAATCAATTCTAAGGACATTTTAGGGAAGTAAATCAAAACCTTACTTCTTAAACACCAGAGCTTTTACTCCTGATTGTATGTTTGTCTGCGGTCTGTCAGTGCAGTCATATTTCTAAGAGCTGAACAGCTTCCCTGTGTGATGAGAAGAGAGCAACACTAACCATTTGAGGTTCTTGCGTTCAGGGTTGACCTGAGCCTCATTGTGGAAGGCTCTGAGTTTGGCCACCAGGTCAGTGGAGTCTTGTGCGGCGTTGACTGCCAGAGTTTTAGGAATGACGAGCAGAGAGCGAGCAAACTCCGCAATAGCCAGCTGCTCACGGGAACCCTAGGTCAAACACACAACCGTTTTAATAGTTCATTCATACACACTAATTATTAAAAAGCACAACTGCTGTATATTAAAGAGTTGATCAGTGCCCACAACATTTTTCCATTTATTCCCCATTCATTTTCTCAGTATGAAATTCAGTAAGAGCTAAGAACCAAACTAAGCAGATCTAAAAAACACAAAACTTTGTAAAATACAATATAAAATGTGTTACGTTATAGGGCTGTCAATTTTTTTTTGGAATTTTGAATATTCGTCAAATTTAAACAAAATCCACATTCGAATGCCAAAACGTTGCATTCAAATTTTAGGTGTGCATCAGGCAGCCTTATCAGTGGTGCACGAGATGCGATGACGATGTAAATGTTTTTCATAGCCTATCCCACATATCCCAGCCTATAGTTGAACCCACTGGATGCGGGTGTGGATCGCTGCGGTGTTGTTCATTCAAAATATTGCGGAAAAAGAGAACCTCCATGCGGAGATGATGTTGTTTACATCAAAACCAAGCCGTTCACACAGAACACATATATATCACATTTTCTAGAGGGACATCTATCACCATTGCACTCGCATCTCGCACAAGAGAGCTGCATGTTTAGAAAGCCATGTAAAATTAATGCAAGATCAACTTTTAAAAAAACATGTCTACAGACTTTATGCCAGTTTTTCCCCATCCTACGGCAGCTCAAGTTTTTAAATGAAAGTATTTCTTGTGATTGGTTTTCTGTCCTTGGTATTAAACTATTCATACATACATGATGCTGTTTTGTTTCTAATTGATTAAGCAACTTAATTATATATGGTTTACAAACATTAATTTAAACATTATGCACTTTTTCAAAGATAGTCGCGTTATTTTATTGCTTTGAAGAAACGTGCATTAGTAATACTTTGTTCGATGCGCCCTCTTGTGGTCTCAGGAGAGAAGCCAAAAGCTCCCCCCCCCCCAACTGAAAGGATG
>NW_015542798.1:62924-89598 GCF_001515605.1 Sinocyclocheilus anshuiensis
GGAGAGAAGCCAAAAGCTTTTTTTCCCCCTAACTGAAATTATGCCTTTTAAATTCAAATATAATTCGAATATTGATAATATTTAAGTACAAAATTCGAATTTAGTTTTTCAGCCATTTTGCGAGCCCTATTACGGTATAGGCATGAAATTATTTCAAGTTACTGAAATATTCAAACCGACTCTGCTACAATTCCTGTTTCTGTGGCAACACAGGCCATCCTAATTGGAACTTTTTAGGACTGTATAACTCATTGCAAATTTGGCAAATGGATGTTTCCCTCTTAAAAAAATAGCCTACAGCTGAAATCACGCTGATGTCTGAGGTCCATGAATCTAGAAGTAGAAAGCTAAGGTAAATCACTACAAACCTATGATCATGAACCATGTTCTGAATTGTCTGTAACAGTTCACACTGCAGGCCTAGTGAGGGTTAATGCATCTCAATGATAAATGAGGCAATGTCTGTTCTGAGCAGGATGGAAGCAGCTGTCAGCAGAGCTGTTTATCTGTCCCTTTCCCCACTCAGGACTCTCACTGTCTCCCACGCGTATAACTGCACAAGCCATCAAACAGGCACGGCAGCAATTATAATGGGAGTGTGCATACATCCAATTGCACACAATACAGAAATATATAAAACTGGTCTTAACACTAACATTACAATAAAAGCCTGTCTACCTTTACTAGTTTGTGCATTTATACATCAGCTATAATTTAACTGTCAGTTTGTTACAACGTAACATTTTACCTAAAAATACAAAGACATCAAAAAAATAAAGACCCCAGCATCTGTGAAACAGGGTCCTCACCATGCTTGTAGCATAGTTCTCCAGATAAATGGACAGCGCAGCCTCTACAGCGCCACCTCCTGGTACCACAGACTTGGACTCCAGCACCCTCTTCACCACACACAGGGCATCATGCAGCGAGCGCTCCATTTCATCACACATGAAATCATTCGCCCCACGCAAGACGAGAGAGGCAGATGTGCGTGCCTTTGTGCTGAGAGACAGAGAAAACGGCATTAAAAAAAATACTAAAACGTGATTTTCAAATGTGTTTCCAATGGAAAACACTGCTCAAGGTCCCATGCAGTTCACAGCAATAGCAGCAGTATTATTTTTCCGAATGCAAGTCGTTTTTTCAAAATCATTTTTTATCAGTTGTTGGCAAATTAGATGAAATCAGTTCAAATCATACAGAACTGTTTTCTCTCTCCTCATGTTTAACACGGTTTGTACTTCTTAGGCAAGGTAATCACGTTTATTTGTATAGCACATTTCCCCACACACCGGTAGAGTTTCGCTTTAAATTTGTTTAGGCTTGATGTTTTAAGTGTTAACTCGTTTTTCATCCTTTTTTTCCTTCTGTATACAAATACATTTGAAGGATTTTTGTGGAGCAAGGGGAGCATATCAAAATACATGATGCTAGCATATTTTATGATTCTTAGCGTATTTTACGTTTCTAAATGTAATAAAATACTTTAAACAAATATTTGTTTTTCTCTCACCAATGAAATTTTGACCATGTGCAACTTACTTTCCAGAAAACACAGTAGATAATGTGTTTAATGTCTCCTCTTTAACATGAGACATACAGATTATTCAGAAAAATGCAGGATTTTGGGTGCGTATGAGCTCTGAAGCGGTCAATCAAAGTATGAGGTAGAGTGATTAAAAGGAACCAGAGCTGATTTAATGAGCCAGTTTCATTATACAGGCGGTGTGATGAGGCTTAATCTCTGGAGGATGTGATGTGCAGACATCCTAATCGCTGATCTTCAGAATGTAGGTAATATCAGGCATAAATTCGATCCTACAGGTTTTGTTGAGGGAAAAGGAAGATGCTCTCACTTCTTGATGAGGATGAGCTCGTCGTCACACACTCTGTCCTGCACCACCTCCTCAGCCTGACCCAGCATGGCCACCTCAAACGTCTCCTCTCCCTCCAGGTTAGACAGAGACGAGCACACAGTGGCTACGGGGGAAAAATCAAAACAGTGTTCATCAAAACTAAGACAAAGAGAATAAAAGACCTCTGTATTCCAAGAACAGAAGGTCTAGATCTTCTAAGCTAAGACTAAAGCAAGTGCAGTCAGCTGACCCCCAGTTGCTTTGGCGATGCGCTTGAGGTCCCTCTTGAGCACCCTCCTCACGGCCATGGCTCCTACATCCACAAAGTATTTCAGACACATGTCATCAATGCCTCCTGTGGTCAGAATCACATTCGCTCCTGATGCCAGGATCTTCTGAATGCGCTCCTTCGTGATGTCTGATTCCCTGAGAAACAAATCCAGAAAGATCATCAAAACAGATGAAAATGATTGACCAATTATATTCACAGCTCAAGACATCAAAACTCCTTATAATGCAAACAGAAAAAATTGAGAGAGGACACTTGTTTGCATACAAACAGCCAAAAAAATCTAATAAGGTAATTACGTTTTAAATAAAGTAGGTAAATATGCTTAAAGTGTTAAGTGTAAAAAAAAAAAAACCTTCTGCCCTTCTGAAAATGATCATGTCAACGTCAGGAGGTAAAAATAAATTATACAAGCGGTTCCAATTACTTCATATGAAGCTCACGTGTAACAGGTTCACCTCAGATGTTGTTCATAAGAGATCGGTGCTAAATACAGACATAAATAGGGTTCAAAATAATTGTACTCAAATTACTAAAACCACATACAGAAAGTCAAGTGAGCATAATGCATTCATAGCGTAAATAGTCTGATATATCAAATCAAGCAGTGGAAAAAAAACAAAACAGTAGTTATTAGTTTTTATTTTTTTAATTAAAATTAGTTTTAGTAGTAATTTTCAATGCATCTATAGTTTTTATTTCTAATTTCCTTTTCAATTTTGGTTCATTTAAATTATAGTTAAATTAAATTTTAGCCTTGGCAACTAGCTGAAATAAAATGAATTAAATTTTTTTTTATATATTTTATTTCAGTTTACTTGTATTTTGCTTCAATAAGTCAAAATTTGGTCCAAAACAAAAAAGCAAAACACTACAACTTAAAATAACTTTTTTTCAGTTTTCAGCATCATTACCCCAGTCTTCAGTGTCAAACGATCCTTCAGAAATCATTCTAATATGCTGATTTGCTGCTCAAGAAACATTCCTGATTATTATCACGGTTGAAAACAGCTGTGCTGCTTCATATTTTTTTTCAGGATTCGTTGATGAACAGCATTTTTTTGAAATAAATATTTAGTAACATTATAAATGTCTTTACTGTGACTTAATTTAAACCATTCTGAATAAACATTTATTTCTTCTTCTCAAAAATAAAAAATCCTACTGAGCCTAAACTTTTGGTGGTATACATAAAGATACATGTTGTACAGCCCAAAGGTAAAACACAGACACGTGTATCTGCGTGTAAGAGAGGCTCTGGGTAGACAATGCTTTATCCCACGCGTATAACTACACACACCACAGATGTGTGGCAGCAATGTAAATGGGACATTTCTTTGTGTGTGTGTGTGTAACATGACCTCACCTCTGTCTGATTTGGTCCAGTTTCTCCGGATCGCTGATGAGCACCTGAACACCCAGCTTCATCTTGGTTTTCTGCAGGCTGAAGTCCAGACAGGCTATCTTGGCATTGGACACACGCTTCACCATTCCTAAACAATACAAACAACATTTACAAACACGCATACGAACATACACTGTGCAATGTGAAAAGAAAGCATGCGCATGGACAGACCTTGTGATCCGACAGTGCAGTTAAGTGCGTATCCGTTGACGAGGAAACTCTCTTTCTGGCTGCGTCCGTGAGCCTTCAGCACATTCACAGAGTTGATGGGATAGCGAGCAACACCTTTCCCATCAACAAACTTCACAGCCAGGGCAGCGTCCACCACCATATTAGCAAAAAAATCTGAATCACTGACAGAACGTCAAGGAACAACACTTTCACTTCAAATGATTAGTCAACGTCTGCAAAACTCTGTTAATGCAGTTTAAATCTCTGAAATGAAATACACTCTGTATGCAGCCTTATTGAATACTACAATCACTTAAAAACATTTTTTTTGGATGTTGTGACATGATTTTAGACGCATTTAAATGCAAAATATTATATAGAAAATAATATATACTATAAAATACTTTTAATAATAAGCAGAATCTCTAATAAGCAGTAGATAAGCAGAATTTGTATATAGAGCCTGCACACACACACACGAAATTAATACAATTTTAAATATAAATTTTAATAATGTTTATATAGGTGATAATATTATATACATTATATAGCATTTTGTGTATGTATGCATGTATGTGTGTATAATATACATATATACACACACACACTAGCATGAAACAGCACAAAGCAGAGGATACACGCCAATGATCTTAGA
Organism: Sinocyclocheilus anshuiensis; assembly: GCF_001515605.1. Classification (NCBI taxonomy): domain Eukaryota; kingdom Metazoa; phylum Chordata; class Actinopteri; order Cypriniformes; family Cyprinidae; genus Sinocyclocheilus; species Sinocyclocheilus anshuiensis. The sequence continues at coordinate 67,301 of NW_015542798.1, forward strand.
GGACATGGAAGTCTTGGCAGCATTGATGAGACACTCTCTGCCCAAATCATCAGTGCTGATGGTCAGGTTCTCATTGATGTATCTGACTGCCTCCCTGTGAACCACAGCAAATTAGACCGTTTCATTTTAATGTCAATCATGCTTAAACACACCAGACTTCCTGTTGGCACAGGAAGTGACTCTTACTTGCAGGCCAGTCTGTATCCACTGATGATGGAGGTGGGGTGGATCTTCTGTTTGACGAGCTCATCAGCACTCTTCAGCAGCTCAGCGGCGATGATCACCTTCTCACACACACACACACACACACACACACACACACAGATGAGTGGTTCTCACTTTAACTGATATTCAATCAACACTGTCTATTGTACTGTCAGGATGTGGAAGCGGCAGAAAAAAACCTGCACGTCCTGTAGTTTACGACAGGCGGTTTCTGTATCCTGTTAGCATAGCCACACATACTGATACTGTACGGATGGCACTATAACAGGAAATGTTTTTTAACAGAAACATCTATCCAAAGCAGCAAATGTCTCACCACTGATGTTGTGCCATCTCCAACCTCCTTATCCTGCAGCTCTGCTAGCTCACAGAGGACCTTAGCCGCCGGGTGCTCCACCTCCAGCAGCTTCAGGATGGTGGCTCCATCATTGGTGATGGTCACGTCCTGAAACACAGATCCCAAGCATGAGAAAACAAACCCAATAGGAACATCTACACTGCATTATCTACAAACAATTCTAATGTTTCCTATTAGACATTAAAGGGATAGTTCACCCAAAAATGTAAATTCTGTCATTAATTACTCTCATGTCGTTCCAAACCCGTAAGACCTTCGTTCATCTTCGGAACACAAATTAAGATATTTTTGATGAAATCCGAGAGCTCTCTGACCCTCCCATAGACAGCAAGGATCCTTACACGATCAAGGCTCAGAAACGTAGCAAGGACATTGTTAAAATAATCCATGTGACATCAGGGGTTCAACCGTAATTTTACGAAGCTACGAGAATACTTTTTGTGCGCAAAAGAAAAAAAAAAACTAACGACTTTATTCAACAATTCGTCTCCTCTGCGTCACCCTATTGCGCCATTTTGAAGAATATCAGCTGGACGAAAACAACGTAAACTCCAAAATGGCGCTATAGTGTGACGCGGAGAAGAATTGTTGAATAAAGTCATTATTTTTGTTTTCTTTGCGCACAAAAAGTATTCTCGTTGCTTCGTAATATTATGGTTGAACCCCTGATGTCACATGGATTATTTTATATGTCCTTGCTACGTTTCTGGACCTGGGAACATTTCAGTTGTGTTGCTGTCTATGGGAGGGTCAGAGAGCTCTCAGATTCCATCAAAAATATCTCAATTTGTGTTCCGAAGATGAACGAAGGTCTTACGGGTTTGGAACGACATGAGTAATTAATGACAGAATTTTAATTTTTGGGTGAACTATCCCTTTAATTATACAAGATCTGAACATCATGGGTTACTCTGACCGGAGGAAAAACGTAAGCACTTACTCCGATGTCGTCCACTAACATCTTGTCCAGGCCGACGGGACCCAGAGAGCTCTTCACGATGTTAGCAATGGATGCAGCGGCCATGACTGCAAAGCAACAAATAAAATGAATTTGAATGTTTCACTCTTTTATGCTCGGCAAGATTTTGTATACCAATGTTATCCGCACTGCAAGAACTGAAAGCAGAATATATTTTTTGCATTCCACCGCACTGCTTTTTAAACCATTTTCTATGTAGGCTAAACATGCACTACATGGATGTGTTTGACCATTGCACTCACGTCTTTTGCAGCGTTTTGCGATTAACACTGTGTCCGGAGTTGCATACTGCATAGAAGGCACTAGGTTTGGTTTGTGACCATAAAAAAAAAAAAAAAAAAAGTTCTATATAGTATGAATGCAAGGAGCATGAATGTTTCAAGTAGGGCTGCCACTAACGACTATTTTTATTTCGATTAATCTATCAACTAATTTATCGATACGATTAATTTCCCACAAAAAAAAAATCAACAACTTTACTTAAGAATATTTTATTCAACCAAATGAAATCCATATTTCTATGAAATCCTTTTTTTTAAAGCAAAAGTAAAGTGCAAGAAGCAAGTGTCCATCTCATAGTCCAAATCACTGAAATCATAGTTCAGTATTATAGTGTAAGAATGACAACATGTCCACGTGTTCTAGTCTACTAATAATAAAATTATAATAAAAAAACACTTTTTAAAGGAGTATTTACCAGAATTTATTTAGGAGAAAAATGTAAATGTGCAGTATTTCTGAAAAATAAATAAAATAAATTAATTGGAGATGCTTTTGATTATTAAAATTTAATGGAACCATTAAAATGGAAACAGAGAATAATGGAAAACAGAATTTGGTAAAGATAAAACTGTAAAACTCAATTAATTAGACAAATGAATTAGAAAAACGAAAATGAAAAAAAAAAAACTAATTTAGAAATAAAACGGATTTCATAGGGCTCTATAATTATATATTTTTTTTTTGTGGTAATAAATATAGATGTAAGAACAATAGCCTTTAAAATTACTTAAAATACATATATAATAGCAATGAGGCAATAATAATTAGTTCAAATAAAGTATCAAAAGCAAGAAATCATATGGTTTTATTGAACAAAACTGTTAAAATACAATGTATTATAAACAATAGAGCTAATGTACATTATCCATTACAACAAAGGCCTGCAGAGGGCGCCAACCTTAATTATGATTTTTAAATGGGTTTAATATATTGTGCAGCCTTGGAAAACAGTCTAATAATGTGTTTTATGGATTCTCGTCCGTGAAATGCGCCACCTCCGGTACTTTGCCGGTTAGTCGACTCGAGCAAAATGAAGTCGAGGATTTTTTTAAATCGAATAGTCGAATAAAATTGACGAATCGCGACAGCCCTAGTTTCAAGACGTACTACATCTGCCATGCCGTTACTGTCACGTGACCTACAGCATCAGTTCGTCGCTTCTCTGCCATTCAGAGCTCCTCTCATGGGCTCATGGGATAGTAAAGCGTCTGTTGGACACACACTTCACCAGATGTGTAGTAGGTCATCTGGGTACTTTGTGCCTGTTTTATGAATCATATGAATTCAGACATACTACTTGGCTCGCATACTGTTTTTCAGCTAACATATAGTAGTAAAGTAGGCCTATTTGGACACAGTAGCAGCATCCTAAACACACAGTGCTCAAGATAAAATACGTTTAACTTTCCACGCCTGGAGACTCCCACCCCCCAATTCCACTACCCTTCATCTCACGCTTTTAAATGCAAAAAAATGTTCTGTATAAACTGGCCCTTACTACGTCGTTGTGTAATTTTTGTTTCTTTTGTTAAGTTAAAATGCAAATGTTTGGTCTAGGCCTACTTGTTTAAGCAATAATTATTGGTCACATAAGTGCAGTTAGAGAATTTTATAGATAGATAGATAGACAGACATATATTAGGGGTGTGACGAGACACTTACCCCACAAGAACGAGACGAGATTTTTAGACTTTTTTAAAGAAATCCTCAATGATGAAATATATAGGGAAAAATTGTCTTTTATTCAACTGAAAAACACAAAATGCAAAAAAGTAGTTTAGGGCCCTACATGTTTAGGGCCCTATGAAATGTTTTATTTTTTCTCACAATATTATTTATATTTTTTTATTGTTACCAATAATGTTACTGTGCTGTAGCATGTCTAATTATTTGAATGCATAAAACAACTTAATTTATTATTTTTTTTCTTAAAGTAGCCTTTTTTCCACTAAAGTACCCTAGTAATTTTTTTCCCCCTCAGAAATTCTGTGTTGTATATTTACATTTTTCTGGTTATCAAATGAAGGCATAACACATTAATTTAATTTATCATTTATCTTTTAATTATTGAAAATTAAGCAAACAAGATTTTTTGGCAAACAAAAGGGATTTACTATTAAAATTAAAACATGGAAGAAATGTTTTGTGTCATTATTCCTTAAAAAAAAAAAAAAAAATGTTTGTTTCATTTTAGTAGTAGTAGTAGTAGTAGTAGGCTATGTACATTCTACTGAAAAATAGTTATAGGCACAACGTCTTCAAATCAAACCGGACTTTTATTTTGATGGGTTGCTGTGAATACCTTTACAGTTCTGTGTATGAGATATGGCGCTAGTTTTACTCAAATCAAACGCTAAAATGCTGATGAAGTGACTCTCAGAGCAGTTCTGGAGATGTTGTTTATGTGTTTACGACCTCATTTAGTGAGACGGCAGACGCTGAAATGCGAGTGTCACGCGCGCTTCAGTGTGTGTGTGTGTGTGTGTGTGTGTGTGTGTGTGTGTGTGTGTGTGTGTAGTAAATGAAACCGCGCGTCTGCGCCATTCATTAACAGAGACAGGCAGAACATGCAGGATTCATATTTAAATCGACTTTTGCGGCTTAATATTTAGATACTAGTCCATATCGTGATTTGATTTAAGTGTAATGACCTACTTTTGATTAATTCATTCAAAATTTGACAAATTCCGTGACATTCCGCGTTAAACTGTGAATTCTGTTTTTATGACTGGATAAAGACTACACTGCGTAATGTTCCCGCTTATCATGCGGCCACTTGCCTGATGTGGACACAAAATATCTTACATACCACCACTTCTGACCGAGCCAGTGTAATGCAGATATATCTGAAAGATCTGCGCGAGGATATCGTTACGTTCTCGCGAGACACATCGGATCTCGCGAGATCTCGTCACCCCTAACATATACAGATAGAAATAGTCAGATGATAGATACATAGACAGATAGATAGATAAATACAGTATTTTAACGCGTCTGCATTCCACTGCTCTTGTTTTCGATGTAAAAACTCACTAGATGGACGTGTTTGACAGTTAACGCTGCATCTTAAAAACGTGGGGTCTAAATAAATTAAACTTCTTACCGTAAAACATAAAACAAAACCTTTTTCTCCATTCCACTACCCTCCATCTGACGATTTTAAACGCAATAAACGAGATATTTGTGAATAGCTCCTGGGCAGCTAAACTGTCAGCAGGTGGGGCGAGAATGTAGCATCACACAGAAGCAGAAGTCTTCCGTTACCGTAACGTTACTATATAAGCATTTAACGTTACATGTGCATTAATTAGACATCTTTCTTCCACGTGACTGTATTGTGGCGCAAGCAAGGATTTTTAGACATCACAGGCTTATACTTCATTTGTAACGCGTTCATCGGTCTGACAATGAAACACACAGGCTTTACTGCTTTAGCAAACAGTTTCAGATGCGACACGGCGATCTACCGGCTCACGGGTCACTGTACCGACGGGACGACTTCTGAAGACAACGCTTAAAGCTGAAGAAGTGTTTAGATGTAAACCAAGGATTACACTCGGATTCCGGTCAGCCGCACGTGCTGCTCGAGACACCGGCCGCTCTTCCGTTCAAACACCGCCGCGTGCGGCCCGTTCACCGCGTCGCTGTGTTTAATTGATTGCGGGGAAATATGAGCGCATCCCGACTCACCGTTTTGAGTCCTAACGGACTCGCCGGTCGTCCTCTGGCCGAGCACGGTTAACGGACCCTCTGTCATGGACATGTTGGATGGGAGAGAAGAATGGAGACGCGCGCGGTGGCTTATGGGTAGCGTGAGAGCGGGAGGGGCGCGTGTGGAAAGTTCCAGATCGATCCAGAATAGCAGCTTTTAGTTCACACTCAAACACTCACATGAGCCACTAAACCGATCCAAAGACTCGACTCTGCACATGTATGTGTATAAAGAGCTCTAAAACAACACACTAATCCACAGACTGATAGAGCTATGAAAACTACAAGTCCCTGTTTGAATGCGGTAACTCCTTCGATAGTTTTCGCCGAGGCGTTTGGTACGATTGAGGGACCTCTAGTGGTCTGGCGGAGCAGCGGCGGGTATTTTAAAGGGGTCATATGATGTTGCTAAAAAGAACATTATTTTGTGTATTTGGTGTAATGAAATGTGTTTATGCGGTTTAAGGTTCAAAAAACACATTATTTTCCACGTACTGTACATTATTGTTTCTCCTCTATGCCCTGCCTTTCTGAAACGCATAGATTTTTACAAAGCTCATCGGTCTGAAAAGCGAGGTGTGCTCTGATTGGCCAGCTATCCAGTGCGTTGTGATTGGCCGAATACCTCAAGCGTGTGACGGAAATGTTACGCCCCTCACCATACTGTGATGCTGTGTCCCGGCCGGAGCGACGAGACAAGCGGATATCGTCCTCTTTTGGAAGACCAAACAAAGTAGTTTCGCTTTCACAACGAAACACACAGCGTCTTCACGACATGACGGCAGCGGCAGCAACAATACTACAGCGATAATAAAAGTTACTCCTTCTTTCTTTGCGTGAACATTTGAGCGGCGTTATGCAAATCTTCCCACATCGTGAGGTAGATATGTGGGGGCGTGTTAGAACGAGCCGTTTTAGGTAGGCGTGGTTGACTCTTAACTTTTATAAAGAATATCTCTTTGGATTTGAGACTTTAGTCTTTGCAACTTTTCAGATCTTCTTTATGCACCAAGAGCTTGTAACACTCCAAAGAGAAAGGAACAATTGAAATCGCATCATATGACCCCTTTAAACAGTTAACTTCAAAGATCTTTAGGTTACTCACATAACCCCGGTCAAAGCCACTAGAAGGCAAGCCTGCAACATAGACATAATACTTGAATACATAAGCCTCTACCGTCTCCTGACCTGCCTTCATTGGTGACAGACAGGTAACGATCGTGTTTGCACTAAACCTCGGAGCTGTTTATCACTGCTGTTAAATTTAATCCATTATTAAAACATTTAAATACAGCCAGCTACAGAGTGCACAGTCAGTAGCCCTGTATTAGCAGCAAGCTAGTTTAGTGTTGGCGTAAAATAGTGTCGTGCAACGTTGGAAATGCCACCAAAAATAAATATGTGCCCCCAGAATCCAATATACCCTTTCCAAAGTGACTACGTATTCTTATTCCTCGGCTGGGATCGTGTAGAGCCCTTTGAAGCTGCATTGAAACTGCAATTTGGACCTTCAACCCGTTGATCCCCATTGAAGTCCACTATATGGAGAAAAATATAATAAATATTTAAATATAAAATATAAATAAATATAAAAAATCACCAAACTTAGATGTTCACCCAATATTTTTTGTTACTTCATAACAAATAAACGAATCACAGATATTTATTTAGTCATTTAGCAGACGCTTTTATCCAAAGCGACATACAAATTAGGACAACAGAAGCAATCAATTGTAGTATTAAAACAACTAAAAACAGATCCAAAACTAAAAGCTAAAACTTTATAAATACTACCTATACACATTTGAAAAATAACGAGATTAAATAAAACTGACAAATGCATACAACAAAATTTAAAAACTTAACATTTAAATGAAAAACAAAAAATAAAGCTAAAACTATTCAAAATATTAAAGAACAACATGTATAAGAGTATAATAATGATTCTAACATAACACTAAGCCAAACACCAAAAAAACAACGACATATATGTGTGTATATTTATAAATTCAATATATATATTATTTCATTTCCATTTAGTTTGTTGAAGTAGTAAAATAACTCAAATTAAATAAAACTTAATAAAAGACCTAAACAGACATAATAAATTCAGACATAATGTAACAAAAATTTAAATAAATAACAAATACAAATAATACAAATCAAACGACTAGTTTATCAGTAATCCTAAAAAATAACACTGCCAAACACACGTGCTATAAAACATAGACATAGTAAGAAATTGTTATAAAAACTGAAACAGAAGCGAAACAAGTAATAGGAAAGAGGAGAAATAAAAAGCGATACTTATTTTAAGATATGACACAAAACAATTTGTGTTTAATAATTCAACATTCTGGTTATATCTCAAACAAATGAGATTAAACTCCTTGAATTCATTCTGATTGATGAATCTGAATGTAATGTTTACATGAACGCTAAAGAAAGTGATCGGGTTGATGTGCGTGTTTATGTGTCACAAGCTTCAAATCGGAATTGATTTTTTTTGCATGTGCACACTGCACAAATATAGAGTTTCTCACTGTTTGCACATAATAGCCACTCTCCTACACGGTTTCTTTATTTGTTTTTAACAGCAGAATTCATATTTATCCATTTATGGATAATAAATATAATATAAATAAAGGTGCTGCCTATACAAATAAGCAAACACTTAAGATTTTAGGACTGAATCATTATTGCAGTAATTTGTATGTTTCTGCAGTGTTATATGTTTTGTAACAATGCTATGAACCCTAACTGATGCAGTGTAGCTTTTCATTTCTCAAACAACGATGTCGGAAGATGTGCATGTCCATGTTCAAATAATGAAAATGACTAGATTCATCAGGCTCAGATTGTGAGATTGGCCACCACAGAGTCCTGAGCTTAACCCTACTGAAAGTCTTTGGGCCGTGCTGGAGTCCCAAATGTTGCTTTACTATTTTGTTAATGTAATGTAATGCACAATGACAATGTAATGCAACATCACAACGTTTATATTTTCATCAGAACTTGCATACATTTTTGGCAAAGATCTTGTAATGACAATGGGAGAGTGAAGTCACTCTGTAAAGTTTGTGTGTGTGTGTATGTATGTTTATTATTATTATTATGCCCTAAAACTGATCAGGCAGACCACACCGTAAGGCCTAGACTAGAGACTCGAAGCTTGGCTAGATGGTGCAGCTCAATTTTGGGAGACAGTGGCAAAGGCTCACCCCAATCGGCCAATAGGGGGTGCTACAAGTGAACTAATATATACATACATATACGTATATATTAGTGCTTTCAAACGATTAATCGCGATTAATCGCATCCAAAATAAAAGTTTTTGTTTACATAATATGTGTGTGGACTGTGTATGTGTATTATGTATACATAAATACACACACATGCATGTATATATTTAGAAAAATATGTAACGTTTATATATTAAACAAATGTATATATGATATCAATTATATGTATATGAATATATACATGTAAATACATGAAATACAGGTGTGTGTATTTATATATACATAACAAATATACACAATACACACATATACTATGTAAACAAAAATGTTTATTTTGGATGCGACTAATCGCAATTAATCATTTGGCAGCACTAATATACTGTATATACTGTATATATAATTTTTTTTCTCAAGAAGTATTTAATATATTACAATATGATTTTAGATTCTAGTTCTTAATAAACTTTTCTTTTGGAATCTTCATTTTCAAGGCCCTACATCATTCAGTCATATTCAAATATCTTAATAGGCTACTTCTTGAGTTACAGACATGCAAACTTTGGAAAAAGAATATTTATGGCACTCACACAGGTATATTCTATGCAATTGTTTTGATAGAGGGTAACAAGATACACGTCTAGTTTTAACATGATTTGTTCTTCAGACAAAAAAAGTATCATGTGTATGCAAAATGGCCCACATTTGGTTTTTGACCACAGAAAATGTGTACAATTTAACAATTTACTGCAGGAGCCATTTGTAGATCCCAATATCTCTGGAACCAAACCAGGGCCTTTGAAAGTTTTGTTTCTCAGGAAAGTTTTGTTAAGACCCAAAATCTAAAATGTATCTTTAATACTTTTTGAGCTACATGCATGCAAACTTTGGAGAAAAAAAAAAAAAAAACTTGAAAGATGCTTTTCCCCAATTTTCAATGGTCACCATTGGAATTTAATGCAATTAAGATTGCTAAAGTCAACATATTTTACTAATAGAGCTACCAATCTCTGTTTAAAACATAACATAATGTTGCTGCAACCCCCCTCTACTAAATAGTAGATTACTCTGTAAATATACATGTGTGACATTTAATATGTTGGCTTTCATCACTATACATGGTTTAGTCTTTCTTCAGAAAAAAATATTGACAAAATCACAAATTTGAGCCGGAGACTTCTGGTTGACACGGAATGACCCAAAGGTTCATTTGCTTGTTAAAAAATGACTGAAGAAAAAATTATATAAACAAACACTTAACTTTGTGATGGCAAAACCAAAGGCAAAAGCAGTTTTTGTTTTTAATTGAATGTTTATTTGTTGCCTACATTACATATTCGACCAGTTACAACTAGGCAGGTATAAAAAAAAAAAATGAAACAAAAAAATGGCAAAAACTTAAATTAGGATCACACAAATAGGTGAATGGCAACATTCATGAAAATGTACATCTTTACAAACAGAATGTTTAAAAGGAGGGAAAGTGCAAAAGTAACAAATCCCAATGGATAACAGTCCCCACCAGTGAAACAGAAAACAAAATGTACAACTAAATAAAAATGAAAGAAAAACTATATAAAAATACTTCATTCAAAGCTTCCATTAGATTATTTACAATGGAACTTAATAGATCATGATTTTAGGAGATTTCTTCTTTCAATGTAACATTTTGATAACAATGCGCATAAAAGCAGAGACACTGCAATATTCACAGCACATTTGAAACTTTTTTTTTTTTTTAATCATACCAGATGAACCACCATTCAAAACATAATAATTACAGTTTCTTCAAATTGAAACAGAGATCTGGAAATTGGGGGAAGTAAATAACATTTTCCCAGAAGTAAATAAATAAGAACAATAAACTGAAATGTGCTGTGAAAATCACTAATAAAAATCGCTAAATCTTTGGGATGACAGACAGTGTGTGAGCCAAACAGTGCGTAGTTTAAAGGCAGAGACAGTGTGGGGACAGCCAATGATGAATATTTTAGACACTAAACAATTGATCAGACAGCACAGTATTAAACTCCATTTTACATCCAATTACAGTACATTTGTGACACCTCAAACTCCTTAATCTCCATTTTGGTCCCTGAACACAATCAGATTAACCTAAAATTAACACACTATAAATTATATCGTCCTGTCTTTTTAACCAATTACATTTACAAGTGGTGTTCCTGAAATGATGCTAGCAAAAATTAAATCTAAAAGCAGTATAAGTAATTTTATGCCATAATTACTGACAATATGCTTATGTCTGAGGCACGGTTGATTGTAACTAGGATTTTAGCAAAACCAGATCACATTCTTAAATATACTTATTACTTTCCAGACTGATAAACCTATATCTATACCTAATGTACAGCATAGTAAAATATATATGGATTATATGTATTCTTGGCCTCGGAAAAATGTGGCATGCAGATATTACAAATTGCACACTGAATGTCACTGGCTGATGTTAGCATAGTTACCTGTAGATGCAGCCACCTACACAACCAAATTTACCAACTTCTACACAATTAAAAGGAAAATATTTAATTATTGGCTTAAGGAACTGTTGTTTACACAGAAATGATGGCAGATTATTTAATTAACATCACCATTCATGTGCACTTTATGTGGCTTATCTTAAAGCTTGGCAACATTTATATACATGTACTAGAATATTATAACCAGTAGTTTGAGAATATTGTAACAGCTTTAGAGAGAAATAAGTTTAACTAGTGCCTGCCATTCAAGCCCATGTAGCCAATGTGTTTCTTTCATTTTCTTAAAGCATGTTCTGACATGTTGGCTCTTCATATTAAGAAAAAGAGAGATAAGATAAATCATTTGAAAGATGTTGTGTGCAGTGTTCTGCTTGGATATATAACTACCGTGTTTAACTGAATTCAATTGTAGAGATGAGCAGAGTAATGCTGAATCCATAATTTACAAATCGTATGTTGTTGAGTGCATTAAGCTCTGTAAAGTACAATGAATTAGAGTTAAAATGTAGTGTCTTGTGCTTTGTGTTGTGTCTTTTAAGTTGTGTAACATGTTCCATGTGGAAGTTTACGTTTGTTGTGTCTCCTTTCTTCCTGTGTGCTAAGTATGTGACATGTTGTCCATCTTTGCTGCTTCCTATGCAAAACTGCTTGAGCTGAGACACTGGAACTTTTCCCTCAGTGACTGGACAATAGTGGGCTGATTCACACCTTGCTGGCTGCAATCCGGATCATTCCACAAGTATCCCTGCAGAGCCATCTCAGGGTTAGTGGAAACCTGCTGTCCTTTTACGAGGGTTTGCATGCTGCCTTGAGGTGGGTTGCAGTAATTTACTGCAGTTCCCGACAGACTGTGCGGCTGAGCAATTTCCTGCTTCTGCTCCTCACCCTCATCTTCAGAACGGATCTCTACATAGTCGTCATCATCATCTCCAGTGTCTTTAAAGTTGGCCAGATAATTCTCAGTAGCACTTTGCGCGTTCAGTGGCACCTTTTTGTTGAGCACCAGTATTTGCTGTGAGTCCCTCAGTGTGATATCACATGGCACTGAGAGGTCTGAAGTCCCTTGGATGGGGCAATCTGGAAGGCTGTGCTGCCGCGACATGTGTGTCCTTGATTCGTTTGGGTTCACCTCCCACACCTGATTACTTGGACCCCTGCCATTCTCTATTCTGGTCTGGTCTATCAGTGAAGATGAGGACTGGCAGCGATTATGGGGTGACACCTTGGCATTGCGTGGTCCAATTGAAGTGTAAATGTGATCAGAGTCATCTTTAATTGGTGTCACACAAGCACTCCAACGCTGATTGGGTGGAGTACTCGGAGTAGGAGGGAGGTTCTTCAAAGCAGGAGTAGAACTTGCGGGTGCCAGTCCTCTCTGTGGGGTTGAAGTGCATACTGTTGTTTCTGCTGGCCAAGACACAAAATCAGCAAGTTCTCCATTACTGTATGTGCAGCTCAACCAGTCAGACTCTTGGGTAGAGCTCTCAGATAGGGAAGGGGAGGATGTGGTGCTGGGGAAAAGCGGATGGGGGCCGGCAATACTGATAGAGGACTTCAGCATTGGCGTAGTGGATGGAGAACCTTTAAAAACCACCTGTTCATACAGATGAGAGTACTCTGCTATTCTTGCACCTAAGCAGAAGACAGAGGCATTCATAAACCAATATATCATATGTTTAATCTTTATGAATAACACATTGTAGAACAAAGAAAAAAATCACATTTGCCACACAAGTATGTCTTACCTATTGCAGTGCCACCTTGTTTCTTCTCCTCCAGTATGGCTGCCAGGTCTTTCTGTTTGCCTAGCCTTAGCTTAGCACAACTGGATTCATGGTCCATGCTTTTCATCTTCAATAACTGGTTGGTCTTTTTGATCTTCTGACTGTACTGTCTAGCCATGAGGAACACTCTGTTCTTGCCCCTCTCCCCAAGCTCAAGAAACTGGTCCCCAGCTTCCACGCTCAGCAGCATACTAGAGGAGCCAGAGTCCAAGCTACTAAACAGGGTCTGAAGATCTGAGTCCTTTGGTGAAGGGATATCCTCATCATCCATCCTGAAGCTTCCGCTGCTTAATCTTGCAAGTTTCTTGCGGATGCTCTTCACTGTACCAGGTTGAGGCTCAGGGGTAGGAGGGAGTGGAAGGGAAGGTGCTGCAGGAGAAGATGCTTCGTCTTTCTCATCCAACCTAGATTCTACAATTTCGGGAATGTTGAGGATGGGGATCTGGGGAGCTGGAGAGGGGTTAGAGGCTGGTGGGTTGGGTGACCCAGATGCAGCACAAACAGGGACCGTTTTTAAGGGTAATTTACATGGAGAATCATTTGTCTTATGTGCAGAATTGGCTTTCTTACTTGGAGATTCTTGTGCTTTGCATTGGGAATCACTAGCTCTTTGTTGCAGCCTGTTCCCTTTACTTGGGGAGTTATGTGTTTTTCGTGGAGAGTCTTGTGCTTTGCGTGGGGTATCATGTACTTTTTTGGGAGATTCCTGTGTTTTACATGCAGTGTCCGTTCCACTTACAGGAAATGCAGCTGGAAGTCTATCTGGCTTCTTTTCATTGTTCCGGATGTAGTTTTCCAAATCCGTCCAGATCTCTTCCACTTGCTCTAATGTATGATCAGCTGTGGAAAGCTGTGATGCTTCAGTGTCTGAAATTGCAGCAGCGGAAATGGGAGGCTGTTCAACCTCTGTCTTATTTGTAGGACAGGGCTGTTCCTCAGATGCAAACCCTCCTAAAATCTGGCTAGCCATGAGGTCTACTTCAGATGTCTTCAAACTCTCTGGTTTTCCCTGATCCATCACAGCTGTGAGGACTGGGGGCTCCTGGAAGACAATGGTATCATAGACATTCTCCTCATTCTCAACAATTTGCAGTTCACATGTCTCAAGTGGCTCCCTGCCTTGACCAGAAGACCTATTGCTCTCACATGAACTCTCGGTTTCAGTTGGAGTTATTATAACTTGTGGTGCAATCCTAGATTTGACCTCCGATACCTCAGAGTCTCCATGGTTAACTTGATCCTTGCGGATAAGCCCCATGGCCTGAAGCTCCTCGTAACTAATGTTGTCATAAACATTCTCAATATCATCAATTGTTAACTGCTCGGCAGAAGATGACCCTGAGATGTCATTGCTTGAAGACTCAGTCTGGTTGGTGGTCTCTTCTTCTTGTAGGGCTCGCTTGGTAGGGCTTTGTTGCTCACTTTGGTTTTCTCCAACACTGCTGGCCCTGCGAAGTATTCTGCTCCTGCTTGTGGGGAGGTCTAGCCGTGATGGTTTAGTTTGCTCAACATGCCAGCTACAGGGTCTTTCTGGATGGTCAGCAGTCTCATGGTCACTCTCGGCATCATGACTGCTCATATCATTCTCCGTTGGCAGGAACATCTGATAGATGTCTTCATCATCATCAATTTGAAAACTCTTTTGACGAGTTGGAAACATTGCCCTCCGGACTCGATGGTCTGTCCATATGTTGCGGAAGGAAGGTTCCTCTCCAGTTCCCAGCATGCGAGAGTAGCGCTCATCTCTGTCTCCTTCTGGAGGTGCGGTAACCCGTAGGATAGGGGGCGTTATAACCTTATTTTGCAGGGACTCTTTAGCAGTCTGAATGGAAAAAATGAATAACCACTTTTACCATACATAAGATTAGGGCTGCAGGAACTACAAAATAATTATTGGTGTCAACTGTGTCCTAGCCACTTTATGTATCACACTATGTCCTTACCTGGAGGTCTGCATGAGTAAGGTTGTGGTTTCTCCACTGGTCAATGCTGTCCACCGACACTTGCTGGTTCAGTCTTTTCCGGCTGCCCTTCCCTGGTACTCTCAGCTTGCCCCCAGAACTCTGATCATGCAAAAGTTGACTCTTTGAATATTATTCATAATCAATGAAAATGAGATATAAACCAGAACCTTACATTTGAAAATGAGAGAGGTGCATTTTCTTACAAAAATTGCAAGCACAAAACTAAGCTGTTGTGAGGGCATTGCTATACAGATTTTTGGGTGTTTTTTAGATACATCTTTGGTATGCCTATGTTCCCTTGTTCTTTTAGTTTTGGTCTTCAGTATGTTAGCATCTCTGATCTTAAACCCTTTACTAACTACCATGTCCTTGTTAGCTACTTTAACAGGCACTTTAAGTAATTATTAATAGGATTAAAATAAAACATCAAATGTCAATTCAGACTCACCAAACCAGTATCGTCCTCATCATCAGCATCCTGTGGATGTGGCTCGTCGTCAACATCACTGTGGTCACCAGGGTCCAGAGATTCCTGTGATTCGCTGACAAGGCTACGGGATCGGCCAATAGTACCCAAATGGGCAACAGGTGACAGCAGAGTGACTCCCAAACTAGAACGCTGTGAGGAGCAAATATATTTTTTATTTACTTTTTAAAGATTTTTTCATCAGATTTGTATAATGGATTAATTCTTGCATGCTATGGGTGGTGTTCTTTACCTTCGGAATATCTGGACTGGATACTACAGCAACAATAAGGAAGAGAGAAATAAAAAATGCCACAATGTTTAAAAGATGAATATTATTTTAGCATATTTTTTTCTCAATTATCATTTTTCATATGAATGCTACTTACTTATATGTTTGGAGTTTTTCAATAACTTAGATAAGGGCTCTGATGAAACAGCAAGACAGAGGGAGAGACAAAAAGAATGAGTAAACATGATCAGTGAAAATGTGTTTGTTTGTTGTATTTGCTATGGGTCTCACCTGTCTTCCTGCGTACTCTCCGGGGCGAAGGACCCTCTTTAGTGTTCACTCTCTTGTCATCAGAGTTGTAGTTAAAACTTGGGTGGTCTGAAAAATTAAGAATAGTGTCTGAAATAGAGTCTTCGTAAACACACAGAAAGTGCTAAATATATTGCTGTGTAGCTTTCAGTTTGAAGTTAAGATAATGCTTACTTGCAGTGTCCATCTCCAGAATGGCCTGCTTAGCCTGCAGAGACAGAAATGTAACTTTTAGTACTTATTTGCGTTTACTATAATAGTATTTCATGAACTAACATTAATTTATACAAATTTTTAATAAAAAGAATATTGTATTTTTATCCAGTATTATTTTTTTATATTAAATTAGACATGATTCATTTCATGAATTAAACTATTCATATAAAATGGGGTTAGTTATTGTATTGCAGTAATAATAAAAAAAAATGTCAATGCAAAAAAAAAAAAAAAGCCTTCATTTTTTTAATGCTAATTCTTTTTTAAATTGAGGCAAAATATGATTCTGACAAATTTACATATGATTTACCTTACTAAAGGTAAATTAAATGCACATAGAAGAAAAAACTTAAAGAGCTTGAAATTAATCAAACCATTTAAATGAGCCTAGAAATGAGCAAACACAAAATTGTATCTTTTTCTGTGAAAAATGTAATTTTGACTAAAGGGCCTCTGGGTGGCACTATGTCTTCTCTTCTGTAAATACAGAAATTTTTGCTCCACCTTTGAAGTTCTTTTATTCTCTCTTGAGTGAACTACTTTATCATGACACAGTTGAGTGTGAATCGCCAGATTCAGCCACAGTTGCCTAATAACAGAGTACATTGTACAGAAGCAGAGCAAGGACAATGTGCGTATGTGCACGTTCTAACCTTGGCTGGTATTTTGGCAGGATGGTTTTCAAGGATCAGCCGTTTTAAATGCAGGACCCACATTTTCTTGTCCTGTTGAGACTTCGCCTAAAAGTGGATTAGAGACATATCAGCACAATCTGCAAGTTTAAGATCATTTACCGACACACCTTTGAAACTACCATGACCGAGTCATCCCACTATCAAAGAACATCAACACCAGTCGTCAAAATCAAAACAAACACTTTTGTCAACTGGGTGAACGTTAGCAAAATCAGTAACTAACACATACAGAAGTGGTTGACTGGAACCGCTACTCAGCAGTGACACACTTATACATGGTTCATTTCAGAGACAGCAAAACCCAACATCCTGCTCTGAGGATTCATTATTCAGGCTAAATCTCTATATTTTTTTATTACTGTAATGCTGTGAAAAAATATCAATAGAGGGACAGATTGATGGTTGGATAGATGGATGGATGTACTAACCCCTAAGAGGTTATGAAGTCATGGAGTACATATGAACAGGCAGGCATGTATTAGCAGCTGAGATAACGGTGAGCCATTCAATAATAAGGAGGCAAGGTGATTTACAAGCATTCAGTCAGTTCAGGCCTCTGTAGCACATACTGCATCATATTTATGACTACTCGGCTGAGGTCCAACATAAAGGTCAGATGTACCAGCACTGGCTTTAGGCAAGACTCGTACTATCACTCGCACACACACTTTTGTGTGCGTATATTCATACATGCTGCAGCCTGTAGGTAACGGGGTGTGGTTTTACTAGGGTAAAGTTCAAGGCGATTGACTGTCCGTCAGAAGCCTGGCCTCAGGCTGGACATTCCACTGTGTGTTTAACACAACCTGTTGATCTTTGGTTACATGCTGTTTGTGTGCGTGTGTGAGAAAGCTTGAAATATTACCTGCACAGTGTGTTGAAGTTTGGGGTTCTTGTAGTGAAACACGGTGAAGCTTAGGGGCTCTTTAGGAATGACTTCTACCAACATTAAATTACAGCACTGGAAAAGTGTAGAGAAACAGATTATAGATTAAAGAGATCACTGTTATTTATAGTTCCAAACATTTTATTGAGCAATAACACTTTATGCACATTTCATTTACACACTGTCAGAAATATGTGTAAAATAGTATGCTTATGGCTACAAGAACTTGTCACCGAGGCAGTACACCTTTGTGACTTGCTTTACCCCTAAAGCTTGCATACTAGTACCTTTGAGTAGTAATAGTATGTATCCTTAAGATAGTAATGTGTGCCCTTATGGTACTATTATGAAGACTTCCGGGGTAAATAAGGTACAGAGATCTCCCTTTGAGGGTCCAGTTTTTCCAAAAGGTTTTTTTTTTTTTTTCTTAAAGTGCACACTGCTGCAAATGCTTAACAAAAACAAAAACTGGTAAAATAGGTTGTTTTCACAATTGGATGAACTGCTTGATCAGAATCAGAAATTCCACCTCGCCCGCTGGTCTATTTTCACACGGTACTATTAGGGTTCAAACCACGGTATATTTGCATCTTTATTGTGAGTACTATCCAAAGCTGTTTACTACAGTAGCTGCATAATGACTCATTTGTGCCTTTGGATTTTCCACCAAACTTTACACGCATAGACCGTCGCTTGTATTTGCCATGGCTACATAGCAAGAGATGTGAAGAATGCAAGCTGCTCCCCGAATGGCATATTCCGGAAACAAGTGTCAATGAGAAATGCATTATGACCAGCTGGTGAAGACAAGGGTGACTTGGTAGACCACTTTGGAAAAGTCTAACTACCAGCAAAAATGAAAGCTACCATGTCCGAAACACCAGCTTGACCACCTTGACCTGATTGTCCAGAATGGGAAACTAGTAGGTATACGGACTCTCACCAGGATATGGGCTTTGTAGGTATAAGTCTCCTCGCGTTTCTTGGTGATCAGCAGAAGTTTGTCGAACAGGAAGAGTGTTCTTTCATTTTTCGCTCTCTGGATACGGAATGTTCCCTCAAGAACCAGCTCGCCGTAGCCAATCAGATCAGGCCCCTTCCAGTTAGTCAGCAAACTCTGAATCTCCTGAAAGAGAGAAGGTGAGAGCAGAAGAGGAGGAGCGTCACTCTTCACGTACATCAGGTAACTTAGCCGAAGGGCAAGTTGGGAATGACGTTTATGTCTGATGAGTCTCAAACATAATGTTCTACTATCTGTTACCACACACCCGTCCATAAAAAAGCATGCACCCTGTAGCCAAAATCAAATTAAAGTAGTTGGTAGTGGATTTTACTTGGTCCAGGATGGTCATTTCCTTTCAAGGACCAATTCTCAATGTTTGATCGACTGAACTACTGGCTGGTGGCCTTGTGTGGTGCTGTCATAGTAGACCAGGGGTGTCCAGTCATGCTCCAGGAAGGCCCTTTTCCTGCAGTATTTAGTTCCAACTTGCTCCAACACATTTATCTGGAAGTTTAGTAATCCTGAAGATCTTGATTAGCTGGTTTAGGTGTTTAACTCTACAGGAACATTGTCCTTCAGGAGGAGAATTGGACACCACTGTTGAAGACCATCTACAGTGGCAGCAAAAAACAGCTACTATTTTCTAAACAACTGTATGACTCCCCTTTTTCTAAGCCTAAATAGATGGTAGAAGCTATTGGCAAATCTATGATTTACCTAGGCTTACAGTTCTTTAGAGAAAGTAGCCCAGGTCAGTTTACCTTCATGTATTCTTGTGATGTTACTGATATACTACTCTATATGGTGCATAGTGTGTATATGAGTGTGTGTGTGTGTAGGGTACACAAACCTGCAGTCTAACTGCATGCTCGTGTTTTCTCTTCATGTCATTGATGTGCCAGGCAACCCTCTGCATGGTGTCGATGGCCTCCTGGATTACATCATGCATCTCTGAATCCTTCTCCAGATGAGTGGCGATCTCCTGCAAAACACCAGTACATCTGTGATCTCAGATCAGTGCCACAATCATCTGTGTGTGTGTGTGCGTGTGTGTGTGGGCAGTCTTTGTGTACAAGTGTACTATGTCTAGGGTCTGTGTGTGTTTAGGAAGGTCATTCTGGGTGTTTGTGTACTTACATGCAGTAGTAGATGATACTTTAGGATCCTCTGGACAGGTTTAAGCAGGTAGGAGCCGAGAGGAAGGGAGTGTTTAAGACTTTCCTGACGCTCTCGTAGAAACTTTGCCACTGTTTTGTTCCGCATGCACTCTGTTAAGACAGCAACGGACCTGCAGATGCATACAAACACATGTTATCAATAAAAATGTTTATTTTATATCCACTCAGACTTTGGCAGATATGCACAATATAAACATGTCAGTGACATATTATTGATTTGGCGTCTCTCTTTGAATAATTTGTTCAGGCTAGAACCAAATTTATATATACAATGGCCAAAAAAGTACTTAAGTGCACTTATAAATATCTCAATGTCATTACATTAGATACAAAATATCAAAATGTCATCTGCATGTTCTCAGAACTAACTTCACTTTTGTTCATTGTTGCTAAGCAGCTTTTAATCAGCTGGTGTTTTGGTGATTTTTAGTGGATGTATGAAGTCGGTTCATGAAGTGTTGTTAAAAATAGTTTTTTTTGTTTCCATCTTAGATCTGTATCTAAAGCCCGCCTCACACTGTGCGATTTTGGCCACGATTTGGTCGTCTGAGACAAATTTTGAAAATCCTAAAAGATTCCTATAATCCTAGGCTAAAATCTGTAGTCTTTGAAGTCTGTCCTCTCTTTTAAAGACTTGGAGAAAGTTTCGCATGCCTTTGTTTCATCGCATTTGGATTATTGTAATGCATTATATTTGGGTGTAAGTCCGGCCACTCTCTCTCTCTCTCGCCTACACATATTCTGGATGACCATATTCTACATCCCTAATTGCATCCCAATTTAATCCCTAATACATAATATAACAACTACCTTACTAACTATTAATAAGCAGCAAATTAGGAGTTTATTGAGGCAAAAGTCATAGTTAATGGTTTGTTGATGGCAAGAATTGGACCTTAAAATAAAGTGTGACCAATTGGTCATCTAAAAATGGAAATTTACTCACTTTAAAACTTGCATGTTCTTTTGTGTTCCATGGAAGAAAAATAACTTTATACAAGTTTGGAACAACATGTGGGTGAGTAATTGATGACAGAATGTTCATTTTTGGGTGATCAAGTGTCCAAACATTTTTTGGGCTAATGTACAGTACATTACTGCATAGATAAACAAACACACACACAGACATGCACACACACACAACAAAAATGTATATGCATGGTTGAGAGAGTAAGGTCGGGCCCTTCTGTTAAAACACAGATTTTACAGTTTATTGGATCTGCTGCCACGCCTCACAAAGCACTGGGACAGATAGACGTGTGTGTGCGCGCATTCCAGCGTCCTGCGCACAGACTTCACATTGTCCCGATGGGAAATATGACCCGAGTATCACTGAGATACAGCTATTGCTTTCAGGAGTGTTACTGTATGTGTGTGTGAGCGTGCCATATGACCTTGGATGGGGTCAACAGCTGTGTGAGGGTGTGGAGAGAGAGGGTCTCCGTGGCCCAGACAAGAATCCATTCATACTCACACCATTCAGCATCTGATGAAACTACTACTGAGTCATGTCACTTTTCACTTCTCCTAGCGTGAGAAGTAGGACTCGTGACAGCACGTGCTGCACCAGTGTGTGTTTGATAATAAAGAAAAGAAACCATGGGTGTGGGTGGCATTTTGCAAGGGAAAGGTGTTGTATGTCAAAGCTTTGTCAGATTTCAGGCTTATGAATAGATTTAAATCCCTGCACGTATACATGCACCCAAAGGCAAATATATTTGACACATATTCACAATAATCTGCGATAACCTTTATTCAAGACCTCAACACTATTCAGTCACTAAAACACTGACTTAATATTTCTTTTCATCTCTGATTCTCACCTGTACACACGCTCAAAACAAATGTTTGTGAAGTTGACCCAATGTAGCTTGCTAACCAAGCAAAGCTAAGCTATTTCAAAGAAACTGAACAGCATCAGCGTGTTTATATTAGTATGGAATAAAACACTAATGTTAGTGTTTAGCTAGTTTTGCAGTCCCGAGGTTTTGACTAGTCTGGTCCACTTGGACCACAGCAGTGTCAGTCTACTAAAGAAATGAAAAAAGTGCAATATGTAGATTTCGTAATCATAAATTGTATGTGGTTAAAAATGATATTTTTCACAGAAGTAAGTTGAATATACAGTTCTGCTGATGGATGTCTAGTGTACTTGATATTAAATCTCTATGGGGGGGTTGGGGCTATAGGAATAGAATTCCAGACTCCAATGGTGTTATACACACACACAACATATGATATGAGCACACACTCTCACAAGTCTCACATTCCAC
>NW_015542798.1:89644-91782 GCF_001515605.1 Sinocyclocheilus anshuiensis
ATCTGAGACGGCCGTCGCTCGTGAAGTCTTATAAAGCTCTATATTGACAGACAGATGGTGACATACAAACCACAGGAAGTAACACTGCAACCACAAACCACAGGAAGTATTTCTTACCTTGGATAATTTGTGCAGTACTGCGTGTAGATGTGGAAGTCTTCACTCTGAAAAACAATCAGGAAATTAGGGTCAGTTACTCAAAGTAAGATGTGTGTTTGTGTGGGGGTCAGCCAGAGGTCCCCACAAGGAAAATATAACTAGATTAATATATTAAATGATATAATGAAAAAGGTTTGTGTGAGGGCAAAGAACACCTGTGCAGGACAAGTTACATGCCTAATTTTAATACTTATAAAAACTCATTATTTACTCACCCTCATGTTGTTATAAACCTATAAGATACATATATAGAACTCGTCAAACATGGTAAACAGAAGTTCAATTATATGTTCTTGATGCACAAGAACCAATAAGGCTTATTGTTGCATGTCAATGCAAGATCCAGTGAGCGTGGATCTTGTGTATCAAGCAAGTACAGTTGAGCTTTTATTTACCAAATTTGATGTGCTCTATGTATGCACACTGATCAATATTTATATGTGATAAAAGCTATAAATAAATATGTTCATCATTTAAAGTGATGGTGTCTCTTCAGAAGAAATGGATTAAAAATGCTTGATTCACATGAATTAGTTTTTAAATGAGTTTAGTTGAGTATGTTCGAGTTTTGATGAAATGGACTTTCAGTGAAGGGAAATAAATGAAAGTGCACATAAAACAAAACAAACAATATAAAGTCCTATAACCGGTTAATACAAGTGTATACGTTTATTAAATTAAATTATATTTTAAGTCACCATAAATGCGTGGCAGTATTTGAAACACAATTTATATATCTAAAGACAATCAAAGTAATCAGGAAATTACATATAAAGATATACCAAAGTCCTGCTTAAGTATAGGTTAAAAAAGCTAATTGCATTTAATATAAATTTAAACTATATTACATTTTCATTTATTTGCAATTAACATTCAGTTGCTGTCAAACATTACATTCAGTTTGTATATATTTTTTTAAAGTATTTTATTTCTGTAATTACTGATTTTAAATGTATGCGAAAGTGTACACATATAGATAGCCAGGTCAGTGTGCATATGGCTGTTTTGGCACATACAGCATCAGACTTGCTCTGAAAGGTCACATCAGGATGGTGCATTACAGCCTCTCTCACACACACACACACACACACACACACACACACACGCAGTGACTGTAATAAGAGTCCTGATGTTGTGTTTACAGTATGTGAGTGTGCTCTGATTAAATCTCTCTGCTCTCCTCCTTCATCTGGAGTCTTTTGCTCTCTCGTTCCGCCTATATGAACATCAAAGCGCTTGGAAAAGTACAGAGAGTCTGAGTATCAAAGAGCCATTTATCCTCTTCCTCTAATGTCCCCCCTCTCTCTGCCCCCCTGCCGGCTTTCACACAGACACACACACACACACACACACACACACACACACACACAGGTAGGTTTATTAATAAAGGTGTCCTTGCATAAATGCAGTGACCCAAACGCACACACAAACTCACTGAGTGGTAGGTTCTCCATGGGAAAACGTATAAATTAAAGAGCAGCATACTCTCCTGTTTTTAAAAGTCCGGAACCACAACCAGATGTGTGCTTACTGTCTGATTATGCTGAAGTTGTCTTCAAGTCTACAAATGAACATGTGAGCAGTTTTCACATGTACTCCAATTTTAAAATGAATGGACACTTTTGTGTCAGAACTGTTACATAATGCATTCTGGCGCAAATAAAATACTGTATAAACCAATTAGCATCCAGGAATATTTGTTGTATAAGTTGTGTTAGTGCTGTGTGATATCCTTCTGTCTGAATTGAAGAGCTGCAAACAGCAGGCAGAGGATCGTTATGTTCTCAGAGAAATAGACGGAGTCAGCGTTTGTCCTTAACAGAGAGAAAGAGAAAGCCAATGTTCTCAGGAAGCTTTGATAGGAATCAGATGTAATAAAACTCCTCTCTCTTACTGGAATCCTGAAGCTCCTTTGTGATATCAATACCACGAACTGGCTGAGTAATGCCTTTAAGCACACACACACACACACACACACA
>NW_015542799.1:0-133 GCF_001515605.1 Sinocyclocheilus anshuiensis
CAAAAGGTATAATAATGATTCTAACATAACACTAAGCCAAACACCCCCAAAAAACAACTACATATATATATATATATATATATATATATACATACACATTTATAAATTCAATATATATATTATTTCATTTCCA
>NW_015542799.1:629-868 GCF_001515605.1 Sinocyclocheilus anshuiensis
TTCCTGTTTATCACAACAAATGGCCAAGCAAAGCGCACGACACTGACAAGGTACGCGATACAGTACGAGACCAAATGCGATTACAGCACGTCTCCACACAGTAAACAAAACAAGCGTTTCCTAGCAACGAGAACTGCACTAAACACTAATGAGACAATTAGTGATGACTTGTGTTCTACCCGCTTAAATGATAGAAGTACTTGTGCTGTCCAATCTATAAAGACTGTGTCTGTTCCCGA
>NW_015542799.1:1124-1265 GCF_001515605.1 Sinocyclocheilus anshuiensis
TAATGATTATATTGGTCTAAATGAGTCTACTCCACCAAGCTACTGTTATAAGCATGAGCCCCGTCAGACTGGTCGCGGCGGCCGGCGGCGGGCAAATTATAGTGATATTCTCAATGTTACTCAGAAGACAGGATACAGGTT
>NW_015542800.1:0-907 GCF_001515605.1 Sinocyclocheilus anshuiensis
AAACTATTGCAGCCCACCTGTCAAACCCATTAACTCATCCCATTTACACCTCCAACCTAGCCACTTCCTATGATCTCCGCACGCTCAACTCAACTCAACTCAACTCAACTCAAGCACATGCTGCATCTCAAAGACGGCGTCCTCACATATGTCCCTGAGCCCCTCACTGCGCCAAAGCTCGTAGTCCCTCAGGGCCAAAGGGGGATAATGCTGACACATGCCCACGATTCACCATGCGCTGGACACCATGGCACCAAGGCCACCTACGAAACGCTCCAGCAAGTAGCATACTGGCCTGGCATGCAGCAAGACGTGGCGGAGTACGTAAAAGGATGCCTGGTGTGTTGCCAGTTCCAACCGGCAAATGGCAAACCCAAAGCACCACTGCAACGGAAAGGAATGACCTTCCCATGGTCGGACCTCCAAATAGATTGGGTATTGGGTCTACCACGGTCAATACGGGGTAACAAATACTTCCTCACCGTGGTTTGCGAATTCACAAAGTGGGTAGAGTGTCTCCCAGCTCCCAATGATACAGCAGAAACGACAGCCTGCCTTTTGATGAACCACATCTTCTCAAGGTTCGGACTGCCCTTAAAGGTCAACTCTGACCGAGGAACCCACTTCACCGCCGAAGTCATGAAACTCTCATGAAGGAAGTCCTGGGTATACAGGCCAAGCTCCATATAAGCCATCACCCAATTTCCTCAGGTCAAGTGGGTCAAGTGGACAGGACAGTGGTCAGCATGTTGAAGAAGTACGTGTCCGCCAATCAAAAGGATTGGGATATTAAGCTTCCTCTGGTACTGATGGCCATCAGGGCCACCCCTCACCGGTCTACCGGAGTACCCCCGTTCGAGATGATGACGGGGCGACAAATGACACTACCGTTACACCTGCTGTACCA
>NW_015542800.1:1729-3005 GCF_001515605.1 Sinocyclocheilus anshuiensis
TTTGCTGTCTCACCTCATTCGGTGTCCTTGTGTCTCTTTGTTTTGTTTCCTTTGTGTCTCTCTTTGTGTTTTTCGTTTCCCTCTCTCACTATAATTTCCTTTCCCCTCTAGTCCCCTCATCAGGGAACTCCCTTAACTCAACTTTAAGTTCAGGTCCCGAAACTAGGATTGACTCCTTTCACCAAAAAAATTTTTTTTTTTAAATCGTAAATCGTAGAAACCGATGGCTAGTCGACACCCCAGCACGTACGGCTACCCTCACCTATGATCGACACGACACTGCCACATGCATTATCCTGCCCAACCAAACTTGATGGATCAATGTCCCTAAGGGTTCGATCCTCCATATTGACAATTTAGCATTGTACCACCTTACCGACGACGAGTATCAGGCCGAACTCGAAATCTCACCTTTCTTCAAACAGCATTCCTTTGTCCTCGATCCAGAACTGGAAGAAAGGATCAAGGAGGAAGGAACGCAACTTATTGATTTGACTCCTGTTGATACAGCTTTAGAAGCTATCGCTCGCCTTCCGCCCGCTGACGCGCCAATCATTCGGTCTTGGACTGCCGCTGACACAGCGCTTTGCGTTTCTACTATTGTAGGATATGTTGTGACTCTGACACTTGACTTCCTCCTCCACAAGCGAGTGAACGCCGTCCAAGAGTCTTTCAACAAGTGCACGTCCGGCCTTCCGCGCATGTTCCGACGTGATAAAACTGACCAAGAACCTGAACCTGAGAACTCAACAAACCTAATTGAGATTACGCCTATACCGCCTCGTCAAACCTCTGACAGCTAGAGTAATCGAAAGGACCCAATACTAGATAACCCTAAACAATGCACCCCCATCTCCTCTCAAGTGTTCCTGATCCAATTGTCCCAAATTACCTAAGCCTTGCACCAGGATTCAGTTTGCTTACTGTTGTTTTTAATAATGTATTAGTAAATGTTGAAATTAACATCAACTAATGTTAATATATGCTTTAGAAGTTTTTGCCATTGTAGGATCTCTGTCTTCGAATGGACCCACTTACACTATTGAGTCACACATGAAACAATCACATATCACATTCCCAATCTGAGGAGCACCCTATGCAGCCATCTGCGGTCGTAAAACTCATGCAGGGTCAGTGATCAGTGAAAGCAGTTCCTGTCCCATCTAGCTTATAGTCTCAAGAGACTCAAATAAAAGCAGTGCTTAAACCCTAACTCACCAGGGGAGGAGAAACTCCCCCTGTCTGAAAACCCCTCGAGGATCAGAGGTGCAGTGGT
>NW_015542800.1:6761-9470 GCF_001515605.1 Sinocyclocheilus anshuiensis
GTATCTAGAGCCCTCACATTCTTACTGTCCTCAATTATAGTTTGGATGCGTGTCTCTAATTCTGAAATCTTCTCTGTCAGCCTAACTATTTCCCTGCATTTATCACGTGAATCCCTCGTCGCCGACAGAGAGAGATAAACTATACATGTGGCAAGCGGTGCAAACAACAATAGCAGGAGAAGAAGCCATTACTCACCATGATTGAGTAGAGTATTCTGACTTACCACTGTTGTTTGATGAACTTGTGAAAAAACGGAGCGAGAGAGAGAAAAAAAAGAAAACAACAATAGACACGAATGGAAACGCTAATGACAAGCTAACCGGCTAACGAATGCTAACGCGCTGCACGCGCGATGCACTCGCGGTTTTAGAATAAAAGCGAACGATCAAATTAATCAGATTAGGCTGATAGATAATATCAGAAATATGGTGGGAATTAAGTTATATTTTATCACTTTCAACAACAGAGAATGATAGTATGATAGAGATTCTACAGAAAAGCGAAGCTACATGGAGCTACAATCACAAACCAGCAGCACGGCAGACGGGAAGCTACCTACACTGTATCATGAATAAATCTCTTACCCCTTATTTACACTGCACACGTATGCGGTGCGTTACCGCTCCGACACGGCCACCGGAGCTGATCATGGCTACTCACCAGCCGCGCTGCGGCAAGTTTCTGAAGCGGCTCTCTGCGCTGCATCACTAAAGATAGGCGCCTATATTTTTGACGGATAATAATAATAATAATAATCATCTTGCTGTCGTCAAAGAAATCAGCAACAGGCGATATCTCTGACTATCAGCAACAGGCGATATCTCAGACTATCATCGATACACGATACTATCGTCTACCGGCACAACCCTAAATTGAAGTCTGTGATGACGATTCGTTTCCTTACCATAATATATTCTCTTGAAAATTCTTTATTGTCAAATGTGTGTTAAATGTAAACTCCTATTAGGAATTGAACCATTCAATGTGAATTTATCTGAGAATATTCTTAAATAAGGAAATCTATTCAGTGATTGGTCCATGCGTATTTCGTCATCTAAAATCCCGTTTGTGGCACAGCACAGTGTCGTGAATCAACTCTAAGAATGACACTTAAGATTTAGTCCTAGACTTCGCTTAAATTACGACTGAGATGCTTGATAACTAACTTTTAAGCACAGCTTTGAGTCAAGATTTTTTTTTACACTTAAGTCAATTCTTAGCAGCGTTCTTGAGAGTAATTATCAGAGGCTTGATCAATATGGGCCCTGGTCTCCAGAGGCCACCCGAGCCTTTTAGCGATTTAAGGAGGGGGAGCAAGATTTTCTTTATACAATTTGAGTTCACCATTTCCTATCATCCAGGAACCAAGAACATGAAAGGAAATGCCCTTTCCTGTCTCTTTTCGCCTAAGTAAAGCTCGGAGGAACCCAAAACCATCATCACTTTGGAACTTGTGGTTAGTCCCATCCAGTGTTCATGTTACATCAATCTCTTTTTCATTAGAGATCAAGGAAAATTGTATTGCTCTTTATTTGACACCCTAAAAATGAAAAGACATTATTTCACAATACTACAGCATCAATCAAACTATAAAAACTGTTAATTATAAGGGTGTCTCTTTAGGACAATGCTGTTATGCTAAGTGTTTCCAGCTCCTTTCACAGAGCGGACGAGAGCCAGGCTATCAACACTCAACATCTCTCAGTAAATAATGTATTTATAACAAGAAAGAGAGGCTTTGTATGGGCTTGGTAATTTTTAAACTACTAATTTATGTAATATTACAAAACGTTTATCACTGAGAGACATAATGCGCACACACACACCTACATGCACGCTTGCATGCTTGGCCATCTAAAGGAACATGTTCTCATAGACACTGTGACTCTAGGCTTAAAATAACTTTTATGCATGGACAAAATGCCTTTATTGGGTTCCTTTAATGCCATTAATAACGCAACACCCAAGTATAGCCTATTTGTGGAGAGTTTCACTCTTCTTGCCAGCCTTATGTACACAGTTATTAAAGGGGTCATATGATGCTTTACTTACTTTTACTTTTAGTCATTTAGCAGACGCTTTTATCCAAAGCGACTTAGAAATAAGAAAAAGTAATTAAAACTAAAAGCTAAAACTCTATAAATACTATATATATATACACATTTAAGAAAATAAAAGAAATTTCATAAAAATGACAAATGCATACAACAACATTTAAAAACTAAACATCTAAATGAAAACAAAAAAATAAAGCTAAAAACAATTCAAAATATTAAAAGAACAAAAGGTATGAGTATAATAATGATTCTAACATAACACTAAGCCAAACACCAACAAACAACTACATATGTGTATGTACAGCCACACACATATACATATACAAGTACATATATATAAATACATTCAATATATATATATATTATTTCATTTCCATTTTGTATGTTGAAGTACTCAAATAACTACAATTAAATGAAACTAAAACTTAACAAAAACCTATATATACATAATAAAAAACGAATAAAATGACAACATTACTACAACTGTAACTAAAACTAAAATAGATAACTAATACAAATCAAACTACATTAGTTTATCAGTAATCCTAAAAAAAATAACACTGAGCCAAACACACATGCTAAAATAACAACAACTTACTCACACATAGTAAGAAATGGTTATAAAAAACTGAAACAGAAGTGAAACAAGAA
>NW_015542800.1:10134-10486 GCF_001515605.1 Sinocyclocheilus anshuiensis
AAATCGACGCGTTTCAGAAAGGCGGGGCATAGAGGAGAAACAATAATGTACAGTATGTGGAAAATAATGTGTTCTTTGAACCTTAAACTGCATAAACACATTTCATTACACCAAATACACAAAATACTGTTCTTTTGAGAAGGGTCTGGCTGCAGCCTTGCACTTGGACTCTCAGACTTGCACTCTCAGACACTTGCGCTTCGGCTAGCGACGTCACTTGCAGTCTTTTAGTTTTTTATTTTGTTCTATTTATTGATTACTTTTTGTTTGAATCTCTCAACAGTAGCCAGGTGGTGAAGACAAGAAAAAAGAAACTAACTTACAATGTCACTTGCAATCGCCACTTGCACTC
>NW_015542800.1:10575-10977 GCF_001515605.1 Sinocyclocheilus anshuiensis
GTAATGTATTAAGATACATTAAGTGCAATTAAAAGATCAAATTCGATATATAGTTATTATTTAATGTACTACAAGGCAAGCAGATGGCCATGAACACCATGTGCAAACTTTCACTTGTTTCAACTTTCACAGCAAAACGCTTAATGTGGCATAATAACGGATGATAAAGACAATTCAGTAGTCTTGTTGTTGACTCAAAGTATATACAGAACAGCAAATATGAAAGTGCATTATGAAATGCATTAAGTGATATTAAAAGGATCAACTCCGTACAGGCAAGCAGACGAGCCCAGAACGCAATGCATTAAATTGCACGTTAAACATTTTCCTCCCATAGAAAATCATTATAAATAAAACACGTAATGTAGCTTAATGGACAAAGACAATGATATAAAAGAGCTG
>NW_015542800.1:11253-12368 GCF_001515605.1 Sinocyclocheilus anshuiensis
TGGGAGGAAAATACTATATACATATTCATTATATTAATAAACTGTATATTGAATTTGATATTTTAATAGCATCTTAATACATTAAGCCATGTTAAGTGTTTATGTTTTTCTACAGGAGGAAAATGCTTAGCGAGAGACTTTGCGCATTGTGTTCATATTCTGCTGTTCTGTGGGCACGGATTTGCGGGTCTTGTCGTTTTCTCCTACAGATGGCTTGCAGGACCCTGTACGTTACGGTACAAAATTATTTTTAATCGTTTAATAACCACCACGGCGTCTTGTCTCCATTTGCAACACACACGATTTGTGTCGATTGCAAGTGACGTCGCAGGTATCGCAGAGTGCAAGTGGCGATTGCAAGTGACTTCGTAATTTAGTTTCTTTTTTCTTGTCTTCAATTTTGTCTTGTCTTCACCACCTGGCTACTGTTGTAAAATGTTGAGAGATTCAAACAAAAAGTAATCAATAAATAGAACAAAATAAAAAATAATAAAGACTGCAAGTGACGTCGCTAGCGGAAGTGCAAGTGTCTGAGACTGCAAGCCTGAGAATGCACGTCTGAGAGTGCAAGCGCCAATCTGCAGCCAGACCCTTTTGGTTCTTTTTAGCAGCATCATATGACCCCTTTAAAGCTTTACACTGTGTCCTAATGTGACGCAGTGACACGCGATAAAAGGTTTCTTTTCAATGCTAATCTAATGCTGTTCCCTTTATTAGTCCACTAATATAGTCCAGTTGAAGGAGTGAATGTGAATTCGGGTACTGAGTGATCAGAAAGGGCTGCCGCTGTTGCATAGTTCGTACTTGCTGTTTAATAATCATTAGAAAAAATAGCAAACTGGCAGCTCCAGTAGTAATGTAAAGCTTTATCTTGAACTCTGTAACTAGCATTTATAAACTTGATTAAACTATTTAATAATCAGTTGAAAAGAAATGTATGCCTGTATGATATTATGCTGTCTCCACATTGGACAAGCAGTTTGGAAAATGGATGGATAATTCAGCAGTGGGCGCCATCTTCTGGCGAGACACAGGAATTAATTTAGAATGACCCTGGTAGTGCATTATGGGGTGTAGCGAATCAGCTCAAGGGGAAATATGAATAATTAATCATA
>NW_015542801.1:0-838 GCF_001515605.1 Sinocyclocheilus anshuiensis
TGATGATTCAAACTTACAGCTCATCACCACTCTAGCACATGTACATATTAACACGGCCTATGCTGACTCGATTTCCCTCTGCAGATGATAAAGGGACAAAATACAAAACTTTTCCTTAACATTTGGAACACATGATGTTAGAACAATAATACCATTACACTCGTTCCAGTGAAACACTGATAAACACTTTTACAATCAATAAAAGTGAACAACACTCACTTGAATGCTTTACACTCGCACTGGAAACACAAAGGGTCTATGGAGCACTTTTCTCCCCTCTAAACAAAATAACTGTTTCACTAACACTGGTTTGCTAAACAAAATAACTGTTTCAATAACAGTGGTTTGCATTAAATTATGCATAAATTAAGTTTTTTTTAACAGTACACTGATACAAATTATATCATCAACACTTACGCTTTGGTGAGAAACGGATAGCTTCCCCACACGGTCATGTTCGTCAGCAATGCTGTTGATATGCAAAATTACACAGCCATCCGAGTCACCATACCACCGAGAACGAGTTTATAACTCACTGTATGTGCATATTTCTCTATATTTTGTGATTTAATGGATTTTAATTACCTCGATCCTCCACTTCACGTGGAACATTAGGCTTGTTTGAGATGCGCCTCGCCTTGCCTGAAATGTAGGTGAGAGTAGGCGGCTGCAGTGAGGGGAGGAGTGAAATAAGCTCAATCAAGACGGAGAGTTCTGCCCTCTCAAAGTGGAACAGATACCAACGAGATCAAAGACAGATACCGCGTTATTCTCACTCACGTGCTGTGTTGCTTATAAACATGATATAATTTCAGTTCTGATACCTTTATATGAAACT
>NW_015542801.1:1310-1693 GCF_001515605.1 Sinocyclocheilus anshuiensis
AGCAAGTCGGAGGTAAGTCAGACCCTTTTCTAACCGGCATGCATCTCGCGGTGATCACCGGTGATCGATTCTGCGCAGAATTTGCTCATCTCAAACAAGCCCATTCACCCCGCACTGATAACTCGCGCTGCTCATCCGCAGCTCTCGCGGCAATTCACGACACTCCTGCAGCCTTGTTTCTTAAAGCGCCAGCATAACATTATGGCAACAGATGAGAAAGACATGAAACACGCTCTATGTGCAGTACATTCAAACCAGGGTGTGAAAAAAACAGTCTTATGTGTGACGCAACAACTTTTCAAGCTGGTTACACTCTCCCCTGCTGAATGTCAACGTCCTTGGTGACTATCAACACTAATCATCATTGAAGCTGCCCTGTGGAA
>NW_015542801.1:1766-2628 GCF_001515605.1 Sinocyclocheilus anshuiensis
GAGTAATACGTCATTCCAAACTGTAAAGGGTCTACTTTTATTTGTGTCCACTCACAATATCAACCAAATGTTGTGCTTTTATAAAATAAAGAAAACAAACGCTTTCTGCCGTCTCTGGCTTGAACAGGAGCGCTTCACAATGATGAACCTAAACTCAGACATGATCAAAAGATATAGAAAGCTTTAAATTATTACTTTAAAACGAAATCCTTCAAATCGAAAATAGAAACTCTTTCATTATGTAATCCGTGCATTTCTCTCTAAAGGCACATACAATGAGAAAATGGCGAGTATTTTTTTTTCATCACCATAACTGATGGATGTCTAAAATATAAAAATAAGGAAAAGCCTAAAACAGGCCCGATTATAATTTGCGTTTTATTTTATACTTCGGTAAAATTTAAAAACAGCTTTTATATATACATCGAAGTCCTAGAATCCGTTAATGCAGCGCTGAGGAAGGTCACGGATTTTACAGATGCGCTGTCTTCCGAGAAGACCGTTACAGCGTCCTCTGTTAAACCAGTCCTACGGTTATTATCTGAGGATATTTTGCTCCCAACCGAGGAAGACACGGAGTTGACGCGCAACATAAAAAGAAAAATGGTTAGCGTCATGGAAGACAAATATAGTGCACCTGCAACATTAATTGATCCAAGATACAGGGACATCATGTACATCAAGATTTGGCTTTCATTAGTGCACTGTGTCATACATATATCAAGGTCTCTTTAACGCAGTGGTTCTCAACCCGCGGCCTGTCACGAATTCAAATGCGGCCCACCGTGCTGAACACAATTAAAAAAAATACTTTAAAAGTTTTACAATTCATTTTAGTTTTTACATTCATTTAAAAATGTAC
>NW_015542802.1:0-295 GCF_001515605.1 Sinocyclocheilus anshuiensis
TATTCCTGTGTTATTACTTTGTTATTCCTGTGTTATTTCTGTTGTAACTGTGTTATTCCTGTGTTATTACTGCGTTATTAATGTGTTATTATTGAGTTCACCCTGTGTATTCCTGTGTTATTACTGTGTTATTCCTGTGTTATTACTGAACTATTTCTGTTTTATTACTGTGTTATTCCTTTGTTATATCTTTGTTATTAAAGTGTTATTCATGCAAAGTATGTTGCAGCTGTTATCTCTATGAAATTATGTTGTCTTTGCTATTCTGTTACTAATAAAATAGTTTTTTTAGTTA
>NW_015542802.1:608-2867 GCF_001515605.1 Sinocyclocheilus anshuiensis
CGAGACTTGACTTGGGACTTGTCTGTCTTGACTCGGGACTTGACTCGAGACTTGAATGCAAAGATTCGAGACTTACTTGTGACTCGCAAAACAATGACTTGGTCCCACCTCTGCAAAATACATGTCATTGTTTATTTAGTAACTATCTTCTGTAGCCTCTGAAGGGCAGTGCTAAATGAAAAGATATGATATTTAGGCAAAATAAGAAAAATGTACACATCTCCATTCTGTTCAAAAGTTTTCACCCCCCGGCTCTTAATGCATCGTTTTGTTTTTATGTAAAACTTATGGCAGTGTTTCATTCAACTTGGAATATAATTGTATATAGTAATCATATGGACTAGTGTTTTTTTGTTGTTGTTGTTGGTGTTGTTGTTTTTGTCTGTTTCAAACAAATTCTTCTTTACAATATTTCTACAGTCATTATTGGAAAGGGTTCAAATACACAAAAATGCTGGCACACCGAAGAATTTGTGGGACCTGAAATATTTTTTCTGAAGAACAGCACGCAGTTTAACTGTTCGGGACAAACAAGGGATTCATGAACAACTATCACAAAAAAAAAACACACAAAAAAAAACAGCTGTGGATAATTCAGGTAACAACACAGAATTAAGAATCAAGGGGATGCAAACTTTTGAAGGGGGTTATTTTTATAAATTCAAGTATTAAATAAAAAAAAAAAATTCTTATTGTTATACATTTTTAGAACAATAAGAATAATAACTCACCAATCAGCAGAATGAGCAGAAGTCCGTTCATCAGAGCAGATATGATGATGATAATCTGCCATTGTGTTTGATTCTGCTCAGTATACTCAGCCTCTGTATGATTGTAACACTCAGTTAATTGAGCTGATTCTGTAAAGAAAGAGTTCACAGTCTGTTACTGTCAGTCTTTTACTGGAGTACATTCATCTCTGGAACGAGGGAGAACTATGATGACGTGCATAAAAAGAGTTATAAATAACAAATAATGAAAAGTAAATAATCACACTAATTAAGGAGTAAATTAACTCACCAGTGAAGTATATTCTGGTGCTGTTGCTGAGTTTTGGAGGTGTTTCTGTGTGAGACAGTTCAGAAAACTACACTGTTGTATGTGAAGAGATAACTATATTTGTGTGTGTGTGTGTGTGTGTGTGTGTGTGTGTGTGAAGAGACACTCAGGCGAACTCCAAAAGGTTTCATCAAGGTGTCTTTATGAAATGTTTGGTGCATTCAGTGTCACTTCGTGTCACAGTGTTAGAGTAAGGAGGCATTGTGAGTCTAGAGAGCTTCTAGTGCTGTAGTTTGCTGTAGGTTTAGGGTGTAACAGTGGCTGACACAAGGAGGGCAGGTTATTTTTTCTCTCTAAACGAATGAACCCATCTTCCATTTAATTAAAATGGTTGATCTACATAACATCTGCTGTAGACTACAGTTACACTATGTAAGCCTATATGCAGTGCTTGAAGTGGAAAAGAAGAAGTGCCGGTACTCCCACGCCAACCCCCCCCCCTTATTTATTTATTTTTATTTTTTATATTAAATAACTACTTATTTAATTTTCATAATTCACAATGTAGGCTATGCATAGTGCCACAATCAATCAACACCATAATTGCCGGTACGCACCAAAAAGTGCCAGTACGCTAAAGACTAAAATACAGAAGTGCCGGTATGTACCGGCCCACTTCAAGCACTGCCTATATGTGCCTACACATCAAACACAAAATAATGAAAATGATTTCCTAAAGTTGTAAAAAGAGTAGCTACAAAGCACATGAAATACATTATATCTAATAATCTCACACAGAACTGAAGTTGTTTTTCAGTATTATGTGCTTCCTCCATGCAAAGCCTTTCCGATATTAAAACATGCACAAACATTCATATGTGTTTATATTGTTGTTGTTGTTGTTTTGTTTTTCCACTCACCAAGAAGTCCAGAAAAGTCCAGACTGACTGATAAACACTACATACAGAGATCAGGTGTGAATATTTAACAATAGTTTTGACAGTTGCAGTTTATGGATAACTATTGGATATTCAAAGCAATACAAAGTTCAGTTTGTGTGAAGGGGCTTTATATGCATTTAAACACTCGTCAAGCACTTTGACACTAAATAAGTAGATAAACGGTAGACAAAACAGACAAACTGTAATGCTGCTGTTTTTATTTGAGTTTCAGACAACTGTGAGAACTGAGATACATACATACATAAAGGTAATGGCACTCGGTTCAAGGTTTAACCGCCACTCTAGACAAATGTGAAGT
>NW_015542803.1:0-800 GCF_001515605.1 Sinocyclocheilus anshuiensis
TTCCAGGGCGACGCTAATCTGGACTCGGGATACTCGCCACAGTACTCATTCTAATATATAAAAAAAATCATTTACATTGCTGGTAGGTTATCATTGCACAAATTAACACACTCTCTACGATTAAAAAAAATTAGAAGAGTTCTAAACTAACGTGCTGTCTTCACTGTATCTAATGCACACACACGCTCAAGGCTGATTTAAGGCTGATTTATACTCGACGCGTCCGCAAGTTTGCTTAGGTGCGCGCGGCAGGACTTTCTGCACAGCTCCGCTTCCGAAGATGCACGAGTTCAAAGCGACTCTAGCCGAACGGCGCAACGTCGTTTCGCGTGGCAGTGTGCACAACATTTTTTGCAACCGAAGATGCACGAGTTCAAAGCGACTCTAGCCGAACATGCATGTCTGTGCCAGCATTTCTGTGAAACAGAAGTATGGCGTTATTTTAATGACAAATGTCGAGAGCGCGTTATTGTAGCACGAAAGCACATAAATATAATGCGCGAGTGCGAATCTCTCCGCTCGCATGCGGATTTCCTTTGCTCTCGTACAAAACCGGACACGCGCGCTCAGATACACGCTGCTCTCGCTCAAACTGTGTCCTGCGCACTCGCAAATCTCTCTATGCTCATGCTATTAATTCTTTTCGCACCTGAATTAAACTTTGTCAAAAGTTATCAACCGATCAGATGTCAAAGATGGATCTGTAATTTCTTTACAATTTAACACTACTTAGTCATAATAATTAAATATTAGATATCAATCGGGTGCTTGGATGATTTGGAAATAACCTAGTTTAACAG
>NW_015542804.1:0-364 GCF_001515605.1 Sinocyclocheilus anshuiensis
GTTTAGTGCGGCACAGCATCAGCTGCTATTCAAATCTGCGTTGGCACTTTGGCTGGCACTGAGCCAGAGACAGATGTTTGTACAGCGCTGCATTATAACCAATCACACACGACTCTGTTGAGCTTCTGAATGCAATGGCCAATCAGAGCCGTTCAGATGAGTCATCGCTGAAACGCGGTGTTGTGTTCACTTGCTCGCTGACTGTGCAGATGTGCGTATGAATTCGTGACCCCTCAAAACACATGAGTGCGTGAAGCCCCTGAGTGTGACACATACATACACACACTACCAGTCAAACATTTTTTTGAACAGTAAGAAGGATCCAAAGATCAGCATTTATTTGAAATAAAAAGCTTTTGTAACA
>NW_015542805.1:0-2692 GCF_001515605.1 Sinocyclocheilus anshuiensis
CTTTTGCGTCAAATTCTTATATTTAATCAATAAAGTGAATTAGAAAAATAAGACATTTGGGGCTGTTACCAAAACAATAAAATCACTATAAACAAAATTCATATTTGCAATGCAGAGGAAACACAGAAGCTGCATCCCAAATCAAATTTCATTTAATTGTAATTTAACATAATGTTGTCCGTTAACAATGGCTTAACGACAGTCGGTTGTTGGTTAGGAGAAATAAAATAAACGAAATGAACATTTCCTCTAAAAGTTAATCAGAAAAATAATAACTGTTTAATGCAGGACATGAATGCTTTTACCTGCAGTTACAAATGCAGAAATAATGTTTTGATATTTTAATCCTAAAACGTTGAATACTGATATTTTAAATTATTTTTAAAAATGAAAAGGTACTTTATATGTGAAATTAAAACCGCCAGTAGG
Source organism: Sinocyclocheilus anshuiensis (assembly GCF_001515605.1). NCBI lineage: Eukaryota > Metazoa > Chordata > Actinopteri > Cypriniformes > Cyprinidae > Sinocyclocheilus > Sinocyclocheilus anshuiensis. Next base: position 430 of record NW_015542805.1, read on the forward strand.
TGGCAGCAAGTCACTGTTAAGTGAGTCATTGCGATTGAACTGGGATATATAATAAAGTTTTGTTTCAAATGGTTGAAGAACAGGCTACTAGCCTGTATAATTTACGTAATAGGTGAAATTATGTATGAAAACGGCTCAAGGGCAATTTTTTCTTTGCAATACACCAAAACTTTTGCAACAATTCGTTTTTTTTAGGGATGATTTCATCACGCACAGCATTTTATCGGTAAAAGGCCAATTGGATGGAAACGGGCTGTAGACAGCAATTTTTTTACGCATATTCTCTTTATCGATAACAAAACAGCGCAAAAACTGGATGGAAACTTATATTGCTCAGAGACGCAAAACAGCGCTGTGGCTCTGTTTGGAATTAGCTCTTTTTATTGGCGAAATAGAGCAAAAATAGGCAATATGGTGTCTAAAACGTAAGTCTGTTAATATTAACTTCTTGTTTATTTAACTGTTGTATAAAATCAATATCACATTTGTGATTTTTGCAAAAAAAAAATAAAAATGGCACTCTTTGTGTGATATTATTAAATAAGTATATAGGCCTACATTTTCTGTCCACATATTTTGAATTTTGGGAGCATTCTAAATGCATTTTATTAGACTGAATCATGCAGTGAAAGAACACACACATAAAATACGATGTAACATGAGCAGTTCTAAACTTAATAGGCTAGCAGTCGAATCTTTTCATTTAATTTTCATTTTCACTAAGTTTCAAGTATTATAGTTTCATTGAACTCCCCCCCCCCTTTGTAAAGTACTACTGTTGTTTCTCTTCCTTCCTTAAAAATATGTAGGCTAATATAGATTTCTTCGATAATAAGTGTGTATTAACAAACATATTTATAAAACATTTAAACGTAGCTATTATCACAGGAGATTATCAGTGCTATTTTCTGAGAGGTGTTGAACCCTCAGTAATAGATAAAGCGTTTACCTTTTATCTTACATTTGCTCCAAAGGTCAAGGTGACACATTACATAATTATGTTTAGGATTTACCCTGTTAGTGATTTTAAACAGAAAAGATTTCATTTTTAAGTGGGCCCATGTGGTTCTTGTTATTCTTTTCCTGAAACATTTGATCACCTATTCTTTTACTGAGAGGTTACTTCTAAATTCTGGTTTGATATTCATTGTTGGTTGTCAGTAAAAATGGAAACAATTCCTCCATTTGTTTTGCAAGATATCTTCTTCTTTAAGTGTGATTTAAATTCTCTTTTTTTTTTTGATGTTGTCAATTTTGTTTTATTTTTGGGTAAATATCATATTCATACATGCAAATGGTAAAAAAAAAAAGGTAAGCCGTCCTTGTTTCAAGTACATTAAAAAAATAAATAGAAAGTCTGAAACTCTTTGTCACTCTATCTCAAAATATTTATTATTTTAATGTATTTTTATTTGATGTTTTTTTTTGTAAAAGGGCATAGAAATCTTAATATCATTTGTATAAATTAGTATTTACCATTTGGAAAAAAGCTATAGGCTACATAAGAAAGGTAAAAAGCACTTAATAGCTAATTAAACATAACTGAGGATAAGTGAAAACAATAATAGAGAATGAATAGGAATAATAAAGCATGAATAAATGTTTGGAAAGTGCTGGAAACCCTTGCAGCAGACGCAGGCGTCACGTTCAGGCAGACGAACTGTAATGTGGCAGACGCAGGCGTCACGTTCGACAGACGCAGACGTCACGTTCGGCAGACGCAGACGTCACGTTCATTGAGAAGAGTGCATGTTGCAACGTCATATTAAAGATCCAGTCCGAACGCCATAAATCATTAGTCTTCTGGTGTTGCATGAACGCGATTGGCTAGCGTCTGCGCTGGGGTATTTGCATAAGGCGATCTGATTTGCTGACGCCTGCATTGGCGCTTGAAAAGTTGAAAAGTTTTTTTGTTTTTTTTTTAATAGTAAATAAATGTACATACAAAATAGGCATTGAACAAACAATATTAACAATTAACAATTCTCAAAGGCAGACATAGCTGCAATTACAATATGTAACAGTGAAGTTTTACATTAAATGTACAATCATGAAGGGCAATGAAGAACAGAAGGATAAAAAAAATAATAAAAAATAATAGTAAAAGCATTTATATAATAGTAAGTTCTTACAAGGGGTAGCAAGGAGTTATAGGGCGCTTAGCTCACTGAAGAAACTGGCAACTGTAGTAGCTTTTTAATTTGAAAGGGCATCAAGGGAAGCAGCAAAAATGTTAAGTTCATTAGAAAAGTGAGGAAAGGAT
>NW_015542806.1:0-6533 GCF_001515605.1 Sinocyclocheilus anshuiensis
TTCCGTACCCACTGTATATATATATATATATATATATTTGTTTTTATCAATTTCTGTTTCAGTGTTGTTTGTTTAATTCATTTATGTATTATCTTAATAAATAAATATGTACTGGGTTAATTTAATTTGCATGTTGTATTACGCTGCCCTGAGCCAGGTGGTATGTACTCATAACTCAAACCCATATTTTCTCCCGTCTAAGTGAAGATTGAAACGAGTACATTTGTAATTCTTCTCATTGGAGCACTCTCATGGGTTACATGCTATTTTGCTTTTAACAGGATCAACTGACCAACAGCAATCTCTCTCTGTCATTTACTCGGACCTGAACAATTTTAACTTTTTATATATATATATTTTTTTTTTGTACTTTTTAAAATTAATTTTGTTTAGTTAGTGTGTGGAGTGATATTTATGGAAGCTTGTTTCTGCCACATAATAATAATAATAAAAAAGCCTAATTAATTTAATTGGGAATTTTTATCTCACAATTCTGACTTTTTCTTCTTGTAGTTGTGAGTTTACCTCTTGCAATTCTGACTTCCCCCCCTCACAATTAGGAGTTTATATTTCACAATTGTGATGATTTTCTCTTTTAATTGTGCATTTTCAAGTCCAGATCTGAGAATAAGGTCTGATATGTATTTTGCGATTCTTAGAAGAAAAAAAAAAAAGTCAGAATTGTGAGAGAAAAATGCACAATTTTTAACACTTTTAACTTTTTATTCCATGGAGGAAACAAGCTTCCATAATTTTCTATAGTTATGACATTAATTAAAAATAAATAAATAAAAAGATGCTTATTGCAGCCAGAGTGTGTAGTTACAATATCCACCAACAGGTGCTTATGGGACAAAAGAAGATACTCTTTTTTCTCTCTCTCTCTCTCTACACATGAGCTCTGCCTTCCTGAACAACTGGTTTAAAGGTCTTTAGGCTAGACTCAATTTAATGTAATGTGTTTTATTTCCACAAGTCTATTCTTACATTACTGTTACATGATATATAGCCTAAAGAGAAAACCTATTTTTTTTGTTTACCTTATTTTATTATTACACTAACTAAGATAATAATTTAAACAGTTGTCTTGAAATTGTTAAAAAATCTAATCCAGATTGCGGGTCAGGAATAAGAAATGTAATATACTAATGCCAGCTGTACAATATTTTACAAGGCATAAAGCCTTCTTGCATATGAAAATTAGAATCGGCTGGGACGTTCATTACATCTTCGCTCTACCTTTCATAGCCATAGGGAAGCTCTCAGATTACTTTGATTTGAACTAGTGTAACAACTGTGTCGCCTACAAACCAGAACATTTTGCATTAATTTTTCATATTCTTTTTCTGAGGAGAAAAGTGAAAATTACTCTTTTCTTTAATTTCCTCTTGGTGATCTTGTTTTTACACGATCATGGTAAGACTGATTTGTTACAATCTATTCTGTGATGTTACACAGATTGTTGCATGCGTATAGGCACAGTTAGTGACAGGAATAGTATTAGGCTATTAGTAGTTTAGAGATTATAGGTTGACAACAGCGCCTACCACACTCACGTAATTCGAAGGGTCGAATCAGCCCAGGTAAATTTCAGTGGCGTGAAAATAGGGTCCTTATCAAAACATAACATGGCATCATACCGATATCAAATGTTGATATTCTTTTATATCAGTGCATAAACGGATCAAATGTAATGAGTCGCTTTGCCAAGTGAATAAAATGTACCTACATTCTTAATTTACGTGAGAGATTACAATAGGTTATTTGGAGAAAAACATGGCATTGTATTATCTGAATTTTAATGCGGTGGTATCTTTATAGGTAAAATTCATCTTTAATATTCCTTATGAAAATGTACTGCATAGAACTGTATAGAGAATATGGCTTAAAATAAGTCTTGTATGATGTTTGTTAAGTTATTTAAGCTCATCCATGAGACTCACGTTTGTCTGATGAGTGAATGTGCAAATCGATGTTATTCTGTAGTTTGTTTGCACGTGTTACATTATGAATCCAGACATATTTCTGTACTTACAGTCTATATGATCTGTAGAGAAACATTCACAGCCCTATTGTATAGTTTTGTTTGTCCTTCATTAACTGTTTCTTCTCTTTAGGGGTGTCTGGTGTTTATACAGACAGTGCGTCAGTGTCAGTAAAGGAGGGAGATTCAGTCACACTAAATACTGATGTACAAACAAACAAACCAATAAGAAGAGATTAGAAGGTATTTTAATGACAATCTCATCGCTAAAATCAATAGAGATCTCAGTTCGATCTGTACAGATATCCAGTGTAATAATGGTGTAATAACATCTGGTGAGTCATTAATGAATATTCAAATGCAGTTTATACACAGTATGTTCAAACACGTTGTTAATCTGTGTTTATGTGCACAAACCAAAATGGTTCTTTTTAGACTGTGAGTCAAGAAAGGGCTTGTGCAATCGCAGTCATGTTCACAATTCTGTTATGTTGTGCAGTTTTTGTCTGTTTTCAGCAGAAGGCCCTCCAGCAGCTGTTGGTTTGTGTTTCAGGTTTTCCTGCTTCTGAACTAGTGAAGAAATGTGAGGGAGAATCTGTCACTTTAGATCCTGATGAAATTAAAAATCCAAATTATGTGATGACATTGTATTTTAATGAGATTCTCATTGCTGAAATCACTGGAGATCAGAGTAAGATCTGTACAGATGATCAGTGTAGAGAGAGATTCAGAGAGAGACTGAAGCTGGATCATCAGACTGGATCTCTGACCATCACAGACACCAGAACCACAGACGCTGGTCTTTAAACTACTGATCACCAGCAGAAACAGCAGCTTCAGTATCACCAGAATGAACATATTCAGTGTTTCTGTCACTGGCGAGTATATCATTCAGTCATTCAATGCATTTCCATTGAGGGATTTGAAAAAACAGTACATTTGTTTAAAATCAACTTAAGTGTTCGGTTGTGGACTGTTAAAAAAGCAAACTAAATTTTGTTTGCCTGCTATCTTGTGCTGAGCTCACAGTGCTGATGCTGTTTAGCTGCTGTTGGTAAAAAAAAAAACACCTGGTTTATCAGTTTAATCAATATCTGATGATCAATAGGAAGATGTAAAAATATCAGTCAGAGATATTGGTAAACATTGGATGTATTATCTGTAGTAATAATGATTGTCTGTCTTTAGCTGTTCCAGATTCAGGTCTGTCTTCAGCTGCTGTAGCAGGAATATTGCTGTTCTGCTGGTGGCTGCTGCTGCTGTAGCTGCTGGTGTGTTTTACTGTCGCCGCAGGAGCAATTCAGCAGTACCACCGAATGTAAGTATTACCTACAGCTGATTTAACAAGAAAAAAAAAAAAAACTTGAAAAGAACAGTGGTATGAATACATAATTAGATATAGCATAAAGGGAAACTTTGTTACTATAGTACAAAAGGTGACAGTTTGATACGGTATAAAATACTGTGTTAGATGTTTAGGGAAAGAAAACCTCTGTACAAACAACTGGAAAAAAAAAAACAATAGTATTTTTGTGTTTGTGTAACTGAAACATCAGTCCTCATCATTACTTTTACCTTCTGTGAATCTGTATTATCTTACAGGACAATGATCCAAATAACATTCCTTTGAGGTAAATGGAACACTCTTAAATCAGACTCAGCTCGAGGCTGCCAATAAAACAATGTAATATCATTTATGATTCTTTTTTCTTTTGATACCTTCATTGAAAGGGACATAGAAGAGAAATGGGAAATATTGGAAAGATGCCAGTGATCAGCACCAATACCAGTCACATTTCACCTATACCAATTTAAATATGACATTATAAAACTAATTTATTTGAAATGTGATTTATTTTTTTTGTGATTTAATTGCTAAATTAAAACATTTAGCCTTAAACAGTATATTAGCAATAATGGCAGAAACAAAGTAACACATTACAAGTGATAGATTTGATTTTGTTACTGGTATTGTTGATGTTACTGGAGTATGGTATCAATATGTTGCTAATGCTTTAACCACTAACATCATCCACCTTCATCAGAAAACACTTTCCACCATACTGAAACCAAAACCAGCCTTAATGAGTTTGGAAATTCATTGATTTGTTTTAAAATTAGTGAAACACTTTGCTGAATGTATTTATTATGTTCAATGCCTCTGTTAAATGCTGCTACTCTGCCATTAAACCGTTACAACACAATTACCACACAAATATATAGTTCAGTCATGAAACTCTAGATGGCGCATTCTGATGGGGTGTTAACGTAACTGATGATATTCATCGAGTTAAATGACTTGGCACAAGCTGATTGGTTCATGCTGCATATGCAGTCAATGAGCTTACTGCCTTACATTTATATGGCTGGCTAGCATTCACTTGAGATTCCTGCAGCGCGCTTTCAGAGTTCTCTGAAACCCTCCACCTTCCCCAGCTCCACCTGAATAGATCTGCTACGGGGTTATTTTATATGCTATTTGTGCTGCAGCAGTATGTCTTAAATACTCATGGCAGCGTATTGCCATATGCATTGGCAGTAGCAAGTTCCTGTACTTGTTTGCAGCAGCAGTAATAATCTACAACTACAGCAATAACCAACAGCAGCAGCAATTCAGCAGCAGCGTAGCAGATCATTCCGCCAAGACCAAATACATTAACATTGTCATATCCATCACCATGCTAAAATGTTCCGAGAGTCGTCATGATTGAAATGTGTTTATACTTGATAAAACAATGCAATTAAATTATAGTAAATCTATTTGGTAGATATCTTTGTCTTCATCATTGAAATCGCAATGTTCAATCTTCTCACCTGGATTTGTGAAGGAATCAGATTAGTTAATTTTATTGATTTGCATGTGAGGAGATGAAGAGCTGTTGTGTAATTTGTCTTCGATTTTGTGTCTCTTTCAGTTCTATTGTGTTCAGCTGTGATTGTCCAGTAGTAGTTTTTATGGAGTTAATTCCATAACTCATGGAATTATTGTATTGTGTTAATGTGTCTGTAGAATATTATCACTGCTTGATGGACACGATTGCCTTCAATTAAATATTCATTCTTTACTTCCACTTTAGACTAATGGTTTCCTTATTCCTTGTTCCCATTTTTGTATTATCTGTATTTCATCGGGTGCTCACTGTAAATATGTAAATAGCCTCAAAACAGGTAAATGTTTTAAGATAAGTTATATAGGTGTCAAAGGTAATTTATTCTAAAAACCTGTACAAGACATTTTTACCATAAATCAATAATAAGTGGACATGAATGTTATAGGTTTTCTTACAACGAAAAAGTGCCTTGAACTAAAACCCACATAAACACCATTTTCATTTTTGGAAACAAGGAAATTAACTTGACAAATCTTGGTATAATTGCTGGAATCTGTGTGCCTCTAAAATAGTGTGTGTGTTATCAGAAATAACTAAGATTATATTAAATCATCAAATTACAAATGGTTCCAACACTGATACACTAGTTTCACTAGTGTCATTATGGTTGTTATGTCCTCTGACTTATTGTTATGTGATAATTGTTTGGCAGCTGTGTTTGTTTTTGATGTCTGTGCTATCTCCCTTTCTGTTATTCTGTTTTTCTCTGTGCTGCTGCTCTGACTGGTATTGATTGGAGAAACCCACAGGCCAATGTTATCAACTAGCACTCGGTCCATTTACTCCTGCAGGTAGAAAGCCGGCAATAAAAGCAGTGAAAGAAGCACGACAAGCAGAGACCTGGATATTTTGTGGATATAACATGTGGCCTTATTGTCAGTGTTGCCAAGTCTGCGGTTTTCCCGCGGACTTTAACACTGTTGCCGCAGGTTGTTTTTCATGTCCGCATGTTTAAGCGACCCCAATAATGTGATATTTAGCCCCTAAAATGCAAATTTTATAAGCGGAACCCCACCAAAAACGTGTATTTTACCTCACCGGAATGTGATTTTTACCGGGGATCCCCCTTGAAATGTGATTGGGCTAGTTTTGAGTAGCAATTGGGCGGGTTTTGTTGTGAAAACCTGGCAACACTGCTTATTGTCCATGTTCCAGACAGTCTGGCTGCCATTGCTTTTTTCCCTTTTGATGTTTATCGGTTGATCTTAAAGGGGTCATATGATGCTTTTTTAAAGATCATTATTTTGTGTATTTGGTGTAACAGAATATGTTGACATGCTTTAAAGAGGCCTAGGTAGGGGAAGAGGTAGAGAAGGACTTGAAGAGTTGATAGAACCTGAACAAAGAAGACGAGGACCAAATTTGACTCAAGAAATCCGTGCAACACTTATTGACCATGTTATCAACCATGGACTGACACTGATGGAAGCTGGACAAAGAGTTCAACCAAATCTCAGCAGAAATACTGTTGCGTCAGTAATTCGGACATTTCATCGAGAAAACAGGTAAGCTAACCACACAGTACATTGAAACTGAAGCTTGCTGTACTTATCATCAATATTGTTTACTGTGACATTTGACAGTAGGCTGCATGTGTATTTGTTTTATTTATTTATATTTTTTTTACATAGGATTGAGGGTCGAGGACACCAAGGTGG
>NW_015542807.1:0-174 GCF_001515605.1 Sinocyclocheilus anshuiensis
ATGTCTGCATTTGTGATCGGAGAAATGACAAACAACAAGCCCTAAAATTTATTATATTTAAAAACTCTTTAAATATAAAAGACGTACTTACAGTCTTTGAGTCAGAACAGCCGGCAATGTAGTCTACTCTACCAGGATCAGGAAACGGTCCTCCATAAAATGTGCTGCACACAT
>NW_015542807.1:378-550 GCF_001515605.1 Sinocyclocheilus anshuiensis
GGGGTATAAAGTGAGGAACGGCGGGAGGGTTAGAGTGAGCAGAGGCGCGGGCTTGAGAACGGCGTGGCCGGCGATTTCGACGAAGGAGCGTTCGGAAGGACATGTGACGACTCCGGGCTTGACTGTATGCTTCTTCCACGGTGAAAGCCGATCCGGCGATCGACAGCGCAAA
>NW_015542808.1:0-2097 GCF_001515605.1 Sinocyclocheilus anshuiensis
TCTCTCTCTCTATATATATATATATATATATATATATATATGATATATATTATTATTATAATTTAGATAATATAACATTTATTTAAGTGATTATATTATTATTATTTATTTATTTCAGACCCTTAGGTCTATATCACAAAAGTAAAAGTAAACATAAGATTACATATAAACATACAATGTATGTGTCACAGTTATGGACTGTTTTTTGTGTTTTCTCCCTCTGTGCCCATATTTGGTTATGTTCCTGTTCTCGTTTTGTCATTATTAGTTGATCCTCTTCACCTGTCTGTCCCTTGTTAGCACCCATATATAAGTTGTATTCAGTTCAGTGTTTGTTTGTCCAGTCTCATCTGTATTACCCTTATGTGGATTATTAAAGACTGTTTACCTTCATCCGCTTCTTCTTCGTGCTTCTCTCCCGCACCACACCATGACAGAAGACTGGACCCAGAAAAGCATAGTGGCGTGTTCCCCTCGTTTTATTTTCTGTTTTGAAAGTTTTTCTTTTTTGTTATGAACGATCCTGCTGTCCTAATCCTCCTGCTGGAGCAGGGGGATCGCTCTCTCGAGGACCACACCGAGGACTTTGTGTTTCTGTCAAATTACACACACTACCCAGACAACTGCCTCTGCTCGTTCTACCGAGCTGGACTGAACAACACCACATGAGAGCAGTTGTCCAGGGATGGTCCTCGGGAGAGCTGTTTTATTTTCTGTTTTGAAAGTTTTTCTTTTCTTGTCATGAATGACCCGGTCTGCTTCCTCATGCTGGAGCAGAGGAACCTTTCCGTCGAGGATCATACGAGACTATTCGTGGAAATCGCCAACCTTACCCACTACCCGGACTACTGCCTCTGCACTTTCTACAAGACCAGCCTGAATGATGAGTGCAGAGCGCGGTTGTCCATAGATGGTCCTCGGGGGAATTTCGCCACCTTTGTGGAGTGGGTGCAGGTGTCCTGTGGATCGCCGTTGACTGTGGACATCGCGGACAATGACACCAGGTGCCAAAGCCTGAGCCCGCCACAGACGGAGAGCCAGAGCCCGCCGCGACTGACGAGCTATCGCCAAAGAGAGTGACAGAGCTGAGGATAGCCCCGGAGCCAGAGCCATATGACGACTGACCAGGTGCAAGAGCCGGCAACTGAGCACGCGCCGGTGGATGAAGCAAGGAAGCACAAAGGCCTGGTGAAGAGCCACGCCCACTGCACCACCACTGAGGGTAAGCTGCAGCAAGATTCTGGGGATTTAATAAACTTTGATTTGGATTTATATGTAGACATGCCCATTCTTCCCCCGCCATTTTATGAACTATCTATCTGTCCTGTTGCGACCACGGAGGTCTTTCCCCTGTCTGCTGTGCTCCCGATGTTGGAAGTTGCAATCTGGTGTATGTCGGCAGCACACACCATCCCTGAAAACCCTGGCACTCACAAATCACCCACCACCCTCCCTCACCTGCCTCCTCCTATCACCTCAGTACTGCCATCTTCTGCCCCTTTGCCGCTTCTGCCTGCCTCTGGCTCCGCCTTGGTCACCTCGTTCCTCTGTCGCTCCGGCTCCACCGCGGCCTTCCGGATCCCCACCTCGGCCATCTGCTCCGCCTTGGCCCTCTGGATCCTCCCTGTCGCCCTGGCTCATTGGCTCTCCGTCTTTGGCTCCTCCTCAACCTGCTCCACGGTGCACGCACCACACCGTGACAGTATGTTTGTATGTAATCTTATTTTTACAACAAATACTGTTTAAAAACATACAAACTTGAATTCCAATGCTTCCAGTATGAGGAATACCTTGTCACTTAATGTGGGATCATTTAAGACCATTATGATTGTATTTCTTGAATCGCATAATCGACACACAAAACTTATACATATAATTCCCTGACACAGCATGCAAAGTAGGAACATCACTAGATACAAACATTTGGCTCGCACTTATCCACCTTGGGAGCTTAAAGGGGTCATATGATGCTTTTTTAAATTCATTATTTGGTGTAACAGAATATGTTGACATGCTTTAATGTTCAAAAACACATTATTTTTCAAATACTGTACATTATTGTAGGTCCTCTATGCCCCGCCTCTCTCAAACGCTTCG
>NW_015542808.1:2145-9468 GCF_001515605.1 Sinocyclocheilus anshuiensis
TGTTCTGTTGTAAGTAATCTTAAAGATTCCTAAATGCATCTACTTTCGGAAGGCCAAATAAAGTGCTTTTGCTTTCGCCTAGAAACACAGTGTCTCCCTGACATGGCTGCTTCAACACTAACTGCGGTTACTGAAACCATGCCTTCTTTCTTTCCGTGAACATTTGGGCGGCATTATGCAAATATTTCCACATAGTGAGGTAGATATGTGGGGGCGTGTTAGAACGAGCCGTTTTAGGGGGGCGTGGCAGAGTCTTAACTTTGATAAGATCCCTGAAGTTGCAAAGACTAAAGTCTCAGAACCAAAGAGATAGTCTTTATCTATGCACAATCAGCTTGTAACACTACAAAGAGAAAGGAAAACTTGAAATCGCATCATATGACCGCTTTAAGCAGAATTCTTAATGTGTGATTAAATGTCACCTGAAGCTTTTTCAATTTAGCTTTACTATAACTACACCATAAATGTGACAAATAAAATGAAGTAAATTAAGCTCTAAAAAGTGCTATTTTAACATCATCAGTGCACATGTAAAATGTACTAGCCAACATATTTGCCGGTCCATATAACTTACAGCACTGGCGCTGCACATCACCATCATCATTTAAATCATCTCTAATAATGTGACCCAGGTATTTTATTTTACTAACCACATTTAATATTTGGTCACCTAAATAAAAAGAGGGGAAATTTTGCTTACGATCCTCTTTAATTTTAACAATCATAACCACACTCTTTTTAGTATTACATTTATTATTATACTGCAAACCATAGTTTGAACATACACGAAGCAACAGTTGTAGCCCAGCACTATAAGGGGGGCAGAATAACCAAGTCATCAGCATACATCAAATGGTTAACAAGACTATCACCTATTACACATCCGGTTTTACATTCATTTACAATCAGTTTGGTTGTAAAATGTATTATCTGTATGAAATGAAATCGAATGTAGACCTGTAGAATTGTTCACAGAAAGCACATGCAGGTGTTCAACTAATAAACGTCTTCATTGATGGCAAACAATAGGATGCACTTGCAGAATTGGTTTCAATTTACTACATTCCTGGCCATTTCATCCAGTGCTCTTTATGTTGTAATAAGCAACTTTACCTTTTAGTTATTAACACAAAATACACACGATCGTGTGTAAAAGAATCAAAATTATTATTTCTTCTGAATTGTCCCTTTAAGTGTTAACAAATGAATATATCATTTTAAAGTTGATCCACCGTTCTAATTTTTGTAAATAATTTGCATCATCCCTAGACCCTAATGGCAAAAAGATATCAAAATAATTGTTATTTGTCAAAGCGTTGCAAAGATATGTTAATTAATTGGTTTGGTTGTAACCGTTACCAAAATGAAACGTCACAAAGAAAATGAAGGGGGATCAATCACCATTGAATAACATATTATATTTCCCTTTTCAGAAGAGCATGCAACTTCAACTTCAAACATCACAAAAGTCCAGGCCATATTTCATGTAGCAGTGTTATCAGTCTTTTCATACTTGAAGGCAAAAACCTTCTAAATGTCCAACCAACATTAAAAGTCCTGAGTTACAACAAATGTCCTTGGTTCATCACAGCATTGTAGATGTTAAGATGTTAAAAAGATAAAGTCAAAGATCATCCACAGTGGTAGTCTGTAAAGTAGTTCAGAAGAAATTCCAAAGTTGAAGTGAATAGCAAATCAGAAACATTGACCATTTGAGATGCCTTCAAAATTAAGTGGAGACAAAAACAAAACAAACATACAACATGAGGTTCAGCAAGCAATGTACATTTCCCACTATAAAACCTCTGATAATAATAAAGAAACAATAAAGCAACTCACATTGAGATGAAGAACACGAATGTTCCTCAACAAGGGTTCAAAAAAGCACGGAGAGAGGAAACACTCCCAGCTCACAAGCAGTGTTGCCAACTCTCACTAGATAAATAAGCAACCGCAGCTTCAAAAACAAGCCCAATATTATATTATGTTATAATCAATATTATTTATGATCAATTGTTTATTATCAATAAATGAGGCTGCAACATAGTAAACTAAAACCATTCAAGAGTTTGAAGAGCAAAACCAGAAGTTACTTTACAAAAATTATCAAACTGTAACAAAGCGGGAGGGCACACACTATCAATGCCCATTTTTACAAATTGATCTATATCTGCTGAACGCAATGTCAGTCAAGTCACCTTTTTTTATATAGCGCTTTATACAATACAGATAGTAGAAAGTAGTTTTACAATGTTAAAATTATTAAATGATGCAAACAAAAGTCCATGCTTCTGTAAAAGATAACATAAAAATCTGTAAAGATAAAAGATTAATAACTGTTTAAAGTTAATCAATTATGGAGCAAGTTCAATTCATCTATGAAGCAGCTCTGTAGAAAACATTGATGTCATCATCCAGCTCAGTTCAAGGCTGCATTTCCCAAAGGCATCGCAAGCCTAAGTAGATTGTAGAGAGCATTGGTGACAATAGGTCTACGATCAACTTAGCTTACGATGCTTCTGAGAAACGCAGCCCAGTTCTTTTCCAGTAGTGTCTGCAATGAAGTCGATGATGTTTCTAAATATCATGTGTCCCCAATTAAGCAAGAGAAAAGGTGACAGTGGCAAGGAACCCAAACTTAATCGGTGACAGAAATGGTGAAAAAAAAGCAATTCCAGGCTGTAAAACAAGTCAGATTGTGGATTGGTTTTATTCAGAATATTTATCCAGTTCCTTCTCCTTGATGATTGAGATACATCATGCAAGCATTTGGTGAGCTGGGGCTGGCCACAGGGTCTGTGCAGAGGACTCTTCTGGTTCTCATGGTCTTTGCTGCGGACCTGTGCTGATGGCCGTCTAGTTGATGAAGTCTTCGCAGGAGATCAGTCTGTAGAGCTCATCCAGTTGTCATGGTCTCCGCTGACATTTAGGGCTGTTGTAGTTGTCTCTACGTGCTGATCCACCATTTGTTTTGGATACGGACTGGATTTGGGTACCTACGGTGACCATCTGGACTCGATACAGACTGGATCCGTATGGCTATGGTGACCTCAGAATAAGAACGATGCAGACTAATATTAGCATAGGCACCATTTTTCTTACAATGTAACAAGTACATCGGGTGTTATGGGAAGTGTTCCCGGTTCTGGTTGACCTAATTAATGCAGACTAACAATCCTTTAATGAATTTGCATTATAGAAATGTGATCGTGTTACGTGTATGCCAGGTTAAAGAGATGGGTCTTTAATCTAGATTTAAACTGACAGAGTGTGTCTGCCTCATGAACAATGCTAGGATGCCCAGACTTTGGGCGCTAATAGGGAACCAGTGCAGAGTTGACAGAACCAGGCTAATATGGTCATACTTCCTGGTTCTAGTACTAACTCTAGCTGCTGCATTTTGGACCAGCTGGAGTTTGTTTATTAAGCGCGCAGAGCAACCACCCAATAAAGCATTACAATAATCTAACCGTGAGGTCATGAACGCATGAATTACAATTTCTGCATTTGACATTGAGAGCATATGTCATAATTTAGATATATTTTTAAGATGGAAAAATGCAGTTTTACAAATGCTAGAAACATGGTTTTCAAAGGAAAGATTGCTGTCAAATAGCACACCTAGGTTCCTAACTGATGTTGAGGAATTAACAGAGCAGCCATCAAGTGTTAGTGTTTTAGGTTATTACATGCAGAGGGTATTGGACCAATAATTAAAACCTCTGTTTTTTTATTACATTTTTTTTTTTGTTTGTTTTCAGAATTTAGCACTAGAAAATTACTAGTCATCCAATCTTTTATATCAACTATGCATTCCTTTAGTTTTGTGAATTGGTATAGCACGCCGTGAAGAAATATAGAGCTGAGTATCATCAGCATAACAGTGAAGGCAAACACCATGTTTCTTGATGATATCTCCCAGGGGTAACATGTACAGGGTAAAAAGCAATGGTCCTAGTACTGAGCCTTATGGTACTCCATACTGTACTTGTGATCGATACAATACCTCTTCATTAACTGCAACAAATTGATGACAGATAAGTATGGTTTGAACCATCCCAATGTAATTCCACTAATGCCAACATAATTTTCTAGTCTATTCAAAAGAATGTTATGGTTGATAATGTCAAATGCAGCACTGTGATCCAGTAACACTAATTTAGAGATACAACCACGATCGGATGATAAGAGCAGGTCATTTGTAACTCTGATGAGAGCAGTCTCTGTACTATGATACAGTCTAAATCCTGACTGGAAATCCTCACCGATACCATTTCTCTCTAAGAAGGAATCATAGCTGAGAGGACACTGCCTTTTCTAGTATCTTTGACAGAAAAGGGAGATTAGAGATTGGTCTGTAATTAACTAATTCTATAGGATCAAGTTGCGTTTTTTTAATGAGAAGTTTAATAACAGCCAGCTTGAATGTTTTTGGACATTTCCTAATGACAATGACAAATTAATAATATTTAGGAGAGAATCTACGACTTCTGGAAGTTCCTCTTTAGTAGCTTAGATGGTATAGGGTCTAAGAAACAGTTTGTTGGTTTAGATGATTTAACATGTCTAGCAGTCTTGTCTTGCAGTGCGTTCGTGGGTGTTCTTATGTGCCTGTCGGGAAGCATAATGTTAACGTGTGTTTTATGTAATTTACGCCTAAATGGTATAAAGAGTCTGTTTCACAAGTTATTTTGTTTCACTAGTGTTTGTAAGAGGCTTTTCAATAATTATGGCATATAAGGCCCTTCATAACATAGAGCCATACTGCATGACTACGAGTGAGATATTGTGTATGATATTGAGTTTATACAACAGTTTGATGTCACAAGTGTGTAAACAAGTGGCAAGTGACGTAGTCAGTATAGTTTTTTCTTAAAGGCATAATATGTAAGTTTTTGCTGCTAGAGGGCACGTATTCAAAACAAACAAAGAAACAAAGGCGTAGTTTGATGATGCCGTGACTGAGAGTGGAATCATGGGAGTTGTCGTCTTCATCCCCACAGCCGAAGCAATCCGACGGGACTCAGGCAGAAATCATGTTCATGGATGAGCTAATGATTTATTAACATAGCAGAATGAAGCAGGGTGAGGCTGAAAGCCGTCGAAGCGAAACGAGGCCGCTGAACGAGTGTGACACAACGGCTCGAAAGCAGCGGAGCTTTTATTATGCCACAGTCGACTGCTTCCGCTCCTTCCGGTCGTGAGTATGTGGGGTAAAGCAGCGCTGTTTTATCATACTAGTTACGTTTGAAAGTTCTGTTATAATGCTACTCTGTGTGGTCATCACTTGTCTAATAAAACGCATAACATATTAAAGCGTCTTTGGTGTTTCCATGTTTTCTACAAAACAAAACCGGAAATCGAGGGTGTATGACGTCATTGGCAGGCGACACAATGACACTATAGACACGGTCCGTGCCACTAGTTAAAATTGCTTATTTCTCTGGATTTAAACATTCTTCGAAACATTTGGGATAATGTAAGTACACAAGTCAGCAAAATATATAACAACGTTCTAGTGGTTTTTGGATATTTTAATAAAAAAATCTTACATATTGTGCCTTTAATTTCAGGAAGTAGTTTACAGAGACCGAGACGGCAAGCGCATTTTATTTGTTTTCTTTATTTTACAAAAGTACAACGTTTCACTGTTATTTTGAAGGTACACAAATAAAAAAAATAGACCATTTTGAATTATGTCTTACTCTTATCTGTCGAATATATCTTTCCGCTGATATAAGGAATGCAAGTGTTCGCGCCGGCGCCTCCTGTGCGTAGTTTGCGCACTGCAAACTTGACATTGCAGCCTCTTCATCATCAAACTAAATGAGGCTAAACATACAAAAGGTATTTGGTTACTCAATTTAACTTGTCTGTTGTACAATATGTAGGTCTTTCCAATCAGTGAGCCTGAGGTGAGGTGTTTTTCCAAACACTTCTTTTTTTCGTATGTGAAGGATGCTGTTGTAAGTAGATATTCGGACACAAGAGAAGTACAAAGCCTCCTTTACATAATAAATGATAGTTTAGCAAGCAAATGTTATACCGCATCTAATGATTCACTCATAGAAACGATTAATGCAAAATGAAAGGTACGTGAGCCCACCACGAGGTTCGGTTTCAGTTTCATTTTAAATAAGTTTGTTATACTGTAGGCTTAGCATTTAAAATAATTGTTGCTTGTAATGAGTGGCAATATAATTTTTTATTTTTATTTTATTTTATATATAAAGTAACAGTAACAGCAGGGTTTCTCAAATATCTGCAGAAAGAAACCATTGACTTGGCCCAGGCAGTGGCACACAAAGATGCAGTATGTGATTATCTTAGGGTGTGTTCACACTTGTAGTTCGGTTCGTTTGGTTCATTTGGTCCGGACCAAAAAGGAAAATGATACATTTGGTCCTGGTCTGCTTAGTGTTCACATTGGCATTTTTTGACAGCGAACCTAAAGACACCGAACCTAAAGGCATAGTGATATGTTCACAACCTGATTGGTCAGCTTGAATGACGTATTTATCGTGACGGAACTCACCTAACACCCCATTATACTGCGTTATACTTAGAGCGGCGCTGCGGGTGTATGATATCAAAGCACCCATTAACCGATCGGTCTGCTCAGCGCCGTTTCAAGTCGAACACACCTAATGCTGTCTGCTGGACTAAGCGCGCTCATTCTTGCGTGTACATAATATTTTATTTTCACCACCGGCAAACTCACAAGGAGCTCATATTAGTTACTTTACCTCATCGTTGCTCCACGTTTGCCCTCTGCTCATTTTGTTTTGGTTACACCGTGTCGTCAAATCATGTCGCATAGCATCGCATCTTGTCATTACTTCCTCTTTTTGGTTCGTTTAGAAGTATTTGGTCCGTGTTGCGTTCATATTTCATTCGAACCGCACCAGGGTTCGTTTGGAAGCGGACCGAGACCCATCTTTTTAGTGGTCTCGGTCCACTTGTTTGGTGCACACCAGGGTTTGGATGGCAGCATTCACACTTACTCAAACGAACCGCACTAACAGAGCAATCGCACCAGAGTTCGTTTTAATCGAACCAAACATGACAAGTGTGAACACACCCTTAAGGAGAAACGCAGTGATGCCAGTGCTGCAGATTTCCATGAAAGAACTTTGGCCATATGCAATGCTAATCAGATTTCATTGGAAGGGCAGTCGCCTGGTCATAGGAGAAAAATGAAGTGAATGGATGAATTTGTGGTTCATTCACCTTGTGGATCAGGTAGGGAGGTTTTTGGCAGTGATTCATAGCGTCTCGGGTTACTTGCGTAACCATGGTTCCCTGAGTAGGGAACGAGACACT
>NW_015542809.1:0-1077 GCF_001515605.1 Sinocyclocheilus anshuiensis
CCAACATCATCATCTCCTCTAGCTCCGACATCATCTTCTCCTGTTGCTCTAACATCATCATCTCCTCTAGCTCCGACATTGTCTTCTCCTGTTGCTCTAACATAATCATCTCCTGTAGCTCCCACCTCATCTTCTCATGTTGCTCTAACATCATCTTCTCCTGTTGCTCCAACCTCAACATCTCCTCTAGCTCCGACATTATCTTCTCCTGTTGCTCCAACATCATCATCTCCTGTGGCTCCAATCTCATCTTCTCCTGTTGCTCCAACCTCAACATCTCCTCTAGCTCCAACATCATCATGTCCTGTGGCTCCAACCTCATCTTCTCCTGTTGCTCTAACATCATCATCTCCTGTTGCTCCAACCTCAACATCTCTTCTAGCTCCAACCTCATCTTCTCCTGTTGCTCTAACATCATCTTCTCCTGTTGCTCCATCTTCTCCTGTTGCTCAAACATCATCTTATCCTGTTGCTCCATCTTCTCCTGTTGCTCAAACATCATCTTATCCTGTTGCTCCATCTTCTCCTGTTGCTCAAACATCATCTTATCCTGTTGCTCCATCTTCTCCTGTTGCTCTAACATCATCATCTCCTGTAGCTCCAACCCTCAAAAATGTAAGGCATCATTTCATTTTTCTTCATCATTGCATCAATCTTTTTCAGCAGTCCAGTGACCTGATCTTGATGGTTTCTGTCCTCGTTGTTGAATGAGTGATATCTACCCTCACAGCTTCGAACTAATTCCATTAAATAGTAACTTTTACTGATGTACTCTTCCACAGGTTTTCCCTTCAGCAGATCAGCGTGAGTGCACAGAATGATGGTACGGCACAAAGCTTCTTCTCCAAAGTTCTCCTGAATCCATTTCACTGCTTCTCTCTCTTCTTTTGTGAAACTCACATCCAGCTTTAGCACCAGCAGAAATACATGAGGACCAGGAGAGGACATCTCTACAGACTTTTCTATTTCAGCCTTCAGCTGTTGTTTATCCATAGCTGTGTTAAATAGTCCTGGAGTGTCAATTATAGAGATGGTTTTTCCATCCACCACTCCTTCCTGTTTCTCACATGATTTATT
>NW_015542810.1:0-804 GCF_001515605.1 Sinocyclocheilus anshuiensis
ATTCCAATTAAATGGGATAACCGCTTTATAAGAATCACGTGGTCTGTTGTGTCAAAGGCTGCACTTAAGTCCAATAAAATCAGAGCTGCCGCGTTACCTGCATCTCTGATTAAACGGAGGTCATTAACAACTCTTAAAAGTGCAGACTCAGTGCTGTGACCTGCCCTAAAACCGGACTGAAATTTGTCTAAGATCTCATACCTACTTAAAAATGACATTAACTGGGAATAAACCACCTTCTCTAAAATCTTTGATAGGCATGGTAATTTTGAGATGGGCCGATAATTCTTCAGTTCTAAAGGGTCTAAATTAGGCTTTTTAAGAAGTGGCTGAATAACCGCCTGCTTAAGGCCTGTTGGAACAACTCCATTATGAAGACTACTGTTAACAATAGAAGTAATACTCGGCCCAACAACATCAACCATCTCCTTAAGACGTAAAGGAACCACATCGCAACCACCAGATGTAGGCTTCAAACGCATAATGATGTCCATAACTTGCGCCAGAGACACCTGCTCAAAGAGTTCAAAACTCCTTACACAAGCTGGTGATATCACAAACTCAACTGAAGACGTAGGCAGACTAGTTCTAATCTTTTCTACTTTTTCCACAAAAAATGTCCGAAACATTTCACATACCTCCAATGAGGGGGTCAAGGTAGAACATCCATTCGGATTGAGAAGTCTATTAATTGTTGAGAAAAGGGCTGCAGGGGCATTATAATTCTGTGCAATGACACTTGAGAAATCATTTTGCCTAGCAGTTCTCACAGCAGCCTGGTAGTCTGAAAAACACTGCCTCATA
>NW_015542811.1:0-104 GCF_001515605.1 Sinocyclocheilus anshuiensis
CTCGCGCGCTCTCTCTCTCGCTCTCTCTCGCTCTCTCTCGCTCTCTCTTGCACTCTCTTTCTCTCTCTCTCTCTCGCTCGCGCTCTCTCTCTCTCTCTCTCTCT
>NW_015542811.1:607-2375 GCF_001515605.1 Sinocyclocheilus anshuiensis
GCGTGTTAGAACGAGCCGTTTTAGGGGGGCGTGGCAGAGGCTTAACTTTGATAAAGAATATCTCTTTGGTTTTGAGACTTTAGTCTTTGCAACTTCAGGGATCTTATCTATGCACAATCAGCTTGTAACACTCCAAAGAGAAAGGAAAACTTGAAATCGCATCATATGACCCCTTTAACGAACATTACTGAGCATAACTGCACATGGAAAATGGCTTATACAAGTAAACTCACATTAAACAATTCAGAAACACAATAAAGTATTCCAGAAAATTATAACTAAGCACAAAAAAATATACATATTTATATTTTATCTAATTTAACAGTTTTGAGTAAACAATTAAATCAATGATTGAAAGCACAGTTACATAACATCATATTATTAAGCAAACAGTAATTACTTTTTGATATCATGATAAAGCCCACTGTAACTTCAGTATTTGTTCATCCACACTCAGTAATGTTACCTGCGCGTGAGCGAACCGACCGCGGGAAGCTCCGGAGCGGTTATTTGTATGGTAACAAATTCAACTAGCAAAGCGATTACACATATAAACACTTGAACAATATACTCTGCAGTGTCACCTCACAGTTAGCTGAGCAGTAAAATTAATAAACACTATGTGAGATTATAATTTCACTTCAGAGCATGTTGGAACAATCCTAACAGCGTGACTTCTTCTTCTTCTTTGAAAACGTGACTTTGCATCGGATGCTCGGTAACAGACACACAGACTTTGGTGACACACAGGCAACTACAGACACACAGACTTTGGTGACACACAGGCAACTACAGACACACAGACTTTGGTGACACACAGGCAACTACAGACACACAGACTTTGGTGATGTCATCCTTTTTTATCTCCAAAATGTAACAGTGCATAAAAAAAGAAAAAAGAAAATAAAAAAGAATCACAAATTTGCACACCAGAAAGGATCAGAAATTGTATAGCAACATATAATTTACATTAATTTTCACAGATTTCTAATGTTGTTTCTACATATTATTATAAGATGTAATATATCATGTATTTATATAATGTCACATTTAGTTAAGTGTTTGTTTGCTTAGTGATTCTTTTTTATTTTATTGCATTCTGTTTTATTTTGCTCCTTTCTCCTTTGGTCTATTATAGTCCTACATTATAGAGTAGTAAAGTTTTAGTATTTGGTTGTCTAATTTCGTTTTTGTGAATGGTTTGTTGTCCTACATTTCCCTGAGTTCAGTAATCTTCTTAACCCTTTAACTGTCACCCGTCCCCTCTGTGGGATGCCTAAGTTTACTATATTACAATTAAATCCTAATCTAATCATGACAAACTATATATCGTTGGAAAGGTCTAAGACTCCTAAATAGATATTTTACCAATGTTTTTGTTAAAAATTATGTAGGAAAAGTAATAGATTAATTTTTGACAAGAGTGCACCTAAAAAATCTACATCATAACAGGAGTTCTGACCTTTGTCAAAAAAAGTCTTCTTTGTTGTTGACAAGAGTGCACCTCAAAAATCTACATCATAACAGGAGTTCTGACCTTTGTCACAAAAAGTCTTCTTTGTTGCCTTTTTCTCTATCACACTTTAGAAATCATCAGAAATTATATATCAATTGAAAACTTGAAATCTCAAAATTCATCCTTTGAAACCAATTTTAAAATCAAACATTGCATTACCATGAAAATGGTACATCAATATCATGTTACAAAATGTTTTCGTTTACAAATTATAAAAATTTAAGTTTGGATCATGCACTTTCACGTCTATGT
>NW_015542812.1:0-1754 GCF_001515605.1 Sinocyclocheilus anshuiensis
GACGGAACAGGAGCCCACCAGGGCAGAGCAGACGGAGCAGAAGACAACCACAGCGGGACAGAAGACCACCAAGCTGGAGTAGATACCCATGGCAGAGGCTGGGATCTAGGGAAAACTGAGACACACGAGACAGACAGAGCATTTATGGCCTCAAGGGCCATTATGCAGACAGTTTGAACAGGCAAGACAGACAGTTCGAAATCAGAGACATTAGTTGAGACGAGACGGAGTGACAATTCACAATCAGCCACCATGGCTGGTTCAGAACAGGGCGAGGGTTCAGAGATGGCCTCCTCAGCCAGTTCAGAATAGGACAAAAGTTCAAAAGCGGCTTCCGTAGCCGTGACAGGGCAGGACGAGGATTCACAGACAGCCTCCATAGCCGTGACAGGGCAGGATGAGGATTCACAGACGGCCTCCATAGCCGTGACAGGGCAGGACGAGCACAAAGGCGGAGCAAGGAACCAGGGTGGAACAGGGAGCCAGAGCGGAATTGGCAGAACAGGTGGAGCTGAGGACCACCACAGCAGAGCAGACAGGTCCGGAGATCCCCAGGGCGGAGCAAACAGAACAGGAGCCCACCAGGGCGGAGCAGACGGAGCAGAAGACCTCCATGGTGGAGCAGACGGAGCAGAAGCCCACCAGGGCGGAGCAGACGGAGCAGAAGACCTCCATGGTGGAGCAGACGGAGCAGAAGCCCACCAGGGCGGAGCAGACGGAGCAGAAGACCTCCATGGTGGAGCAGACGGAGCAGAAGCCCACCAGGGCGGAGCAGACGGAGCAGAAGACCTCCATGGTGGAGCAGACGGAGCAGAAGCCCACCAGGGCGGAGCAGACGGAGCAGAAGACCTCCATGGCGGAGCAGACAGAACAGAAGCCCACCAGGGTGGACCAGATGGAGCAGAAGACCTCCATGGTGGAGCAGACGGAGCAGAAGACAACCACAGCGGGACAGAAGACCACCAAGCTGGAGTAGATACCCATGGCAGAGACTGGGATCTAGGGAAAACTGAGACACACGAGACAGACAGAGCATTTATGGCCTCAAGGGCCAAGGCAGGGAACACAAAAAGTTCATTAGCAGGCTCATTGACTGAAACTGAACAGACGGAAGGTTTAACAACAGACTCAACAGAAGCATTTAGACAGACAGACAGCTCAGATTTAGATTCCTTGACAGAGACATAGAGGGAAACTGGACTGGCTGGTAGTTCTTGGATGGTCTCTATGGCAGTGACAGGGTTGACGGGAAAGACATGGTGTGCATTAATAATCTCTGGGCTCATGACAGGCAGGGTTAAGGGTTCAAAGGCAGGTTTTTGGGCTGTGACAGACAGTTCACAATCAACCCCCATGGCTGGTTCAGAACAGGACGAGAGTTCAGAGATGGCCTCCTCGGCCGGTTCAGAGCAGGATAAAAGTTCATAAATGGCCTCCGAGGTTCTGCAGCGTATGCCACCACCTCTGGAGGTTCTACAGCAGTACCATCAGGAAATATAGAAAGTTCATTAATATTCTCTTTAACAGGACAGGTACTGCGTTCATCAACGGTTCCCTCGACCATGACATGACAGGCTGAGAGTGCATTGCTGGGCCCCACCACCGTACAAGGAGCTGAAGCAAGCGCCGCCGCCTCGGGAGTTTCTGCAGCACACGACGCCACCTCTGGAGAAGCTGCAGTGGGCGCCATCGCCTCTGGGGAAACAGCTGCGAACTCCACTACCTTGGGAGGTTCTGCAGCATCAGCCGCCACC
>NW_015542813.1:0-263 GCF_001515605.1 Sinocyclocheilus anshuiensis
TGAAACTTGCTAATTAGCATATTATTAGGAAAGGCGATTTGCAAAAATTAATTACAAAACATTATACTTCTTCTGTAGATGAGGCTGGATCATGAATGATTCACACGAACATAGATGCATTTATGTAGATTGGGAGCGCATTCCCTTCAGAAACAAATGTAATCCACTGTGAGTGGCTCATATGTCAACAGTAAATGACGACTGCTGTTCATTATTACATCCAACAACAGAACACCTCAATCGCTTAGGAGTCATTCTTGTCT
>NW_015542813.1:546-4370 GCF_001515605.1 Sinocyclocheilus anshuiensis
GGATTTTTATCATTATAGGGTGGTTGTGTACACACACTGCCAACACACATTTCAGTTCAAACAACTTGTAAAAGTGCATGTAGCAACCTATGACCCCTTTAACTTTGTCTGCGCACATTCTCACTGCTATCAGACTGAGGAGCCAAGCATTGTGGATATTATTGTTTTTCTCAACACTAACATGTGAAACAATATAAACACAATAAATATAGGCCGTCTCGAGTGCATGTACATTTGTACTGTAATTGGCACGGTCTGCTTTATTTTTCCGTTTGCTTTGCTTGAGCTTGAATGATTTTTGTTCTTTATATGTATATGTATACATGTTCTGCAAAGGATTTCTAAATTGCCTAAAATAACCAGGGGCCTCATTTATAACTGTTGCGTGCGCACAAAACCTGCCCTGAAAGAGGCGTACGCCACTTCTTGCGCAAAAGGTGGTATTTATTAAAAACAAACTTGATGGGAAAATTTGAGCACCTGCATGCAAACTCTGACCCATGAGCACGGACTTTTTTTCCTGGAGAGAGAAAAGTAATGAAGTAAACAATGATTTTAAACTGTTTTCATTTCATCATACACTTTTACACTAAATATTCCACTCTCATTAATGAAGATAAGCACTGAAATTACATAAAGTCATTACGCAGTTAAACCAAAATTATATGAATTTAGACATAGCATATTTGTAGTGGATGCACTTGATTACTTTTCCTGTGGTATGTTATATTTTCCTATATTTTCCCACTAAAAATAGCTAAAATATGTTCACCTTATAAGCAAAACTGCATTAATTCAATTTAATTTGAATTTTTTAAAACAACTGAAATATTATTGGGCCAGTGGAAATGATTGAGATCATCAACTCTATTCTAAATTATTATTCTGAGAACTATTTTAAACTGTTTTTTTTATAGATATTTTGATACATTTATTCTAAAACATAACAAGGATACCAGATGATTTTTAGCAATAAAAATTAATGTGTATGGCACAAATGGCATTTATAGTCCGTATCTCATATTTCCTTAATGTCTTTGTAACTGGAGATGGAATAATTACTTATGGCTACCACTACCCAGACCCCAGAGTATAACCTTTCCTCCCCAATGGTATGTTTTCAACTAAATGGAAAGTGACAAGCAAAGGCAGAATACCACCAAAATCACCACTTTATTTTTCTACATTCACTATTAAAACATTGAGCACAACATCAATATAAAACCGTTCCCCCCTAAATCCACAAGTTACTTGACCCGAGCGAACACCTGGTTACAATGTTTAGGGTGGCCAAGATAACTTACATATAGGGCCCACAATACCAGAATACAATTGTGTACACTATACCTCAAAACAAGATATTATTAGTATAGCTATTAATGGACCAATGGCCCGGCCACCGTTGCACCCAACACACAAAGTAACAACCATATATAACAATAATCAATATAATAATAACAACAATGACAATAACAACAAGAAAGAGAAAAAAATATATAAGTTACAACATGCAACAACAAAGGTATAAGAAGAAGAAGAAGAAAGAAGAAAGAAGAAGAAAGAAGGAAGAAGAAAGAAGAAAGAAGAAGAAGAAGAAGAAAAAGAATGAAAAATAACACCAAAGTTGTCTTTTGCTTGTTAGTGTTTTTTTTTCTTGGGCAACGGTTGTCTAACACCAAAACAATGAATAAGGCACAATCAGGAACACAAAGAAACCCTTCAATAACAATAGTACCGCCGCTCCCTATACGCAGAGTACGCAGTTTGCGTAGGGCACCATCTCCCAGGGGGGCACCAACCCAGTTGCTCACCTTTCGTTCTATCTTAATATTAAAATTAACATATACATAAATAAAAATATATATATATATATATATCATTATAAAAAATGTTTAGTCAGTAGGCTAAGCACACGTGACGCTCCATATTCCCGCATCTGCGCCCGCGACTGCTTCCTCATGTTTGCAGCTGAATGCAAATGATCATAATTGAGGGACAATTACCCATAAAAAGACATGAGCAATCTGGCATCAAGAAGAGAAAAAGAAAAGAAAAAATGGAGCCTGTGCATCACTTTCAGGTACATTCATAATCCTGTGAAACTTTTTTGGCTGTTGACGTTAATAACGTGTTTTAATGTCGGTAATAATTTAACCACCAACAACGCATCTAATATTCTTCCTGAGATTCCATGTTCCCTTACGAAAATTAGCCATGGTTTTACTACAAATAAAACCAAAAATAATGGTTTTTGTTAAAGGTACAATATGTTTTCACTGCTAGTGGGCGCGTATTCAAAACAAACAAAGAAATAAAGGCGTAGTTTGATGATGCCGTGACTGAGTGTGGAATCATGCGAGTTGTCGTCTTCATCCCCACAGCCGACGCAATCCTACGGGACTCAGGCAGAAATCATGTTCATGGATGAGCTAATGTAGTAAAGATTTATTAACATCGTAGTATGAAGCAGAGTGAGTCGGAAAGCCATCGAAGCGAAACAAGGCCACTGGAGCAATTGCTAATGAGAAACGAGAGTGACACACGGCTCGAAAGCAGCGGAGCTTTTATTATGCCACACTTTAGCGTTTCCGCTCCTTCCGTGCATATGTGGGGTAAAGCAGCACTGTTTTAACATACTAGATACTTTGAAAGGTCTGTTATAATGCTACTCTGTGCGGTCGTCACCTGTCTAATAAAACACATAACATATTAAAGCGTCTTTGGAAAACATTTGGGATAATTTAAGTACACAAGTCAGCAAAATACACTGAACAAAATTATAAACGCAACACTTTTGTTTTTGTCCCAAATTATCCATGGTTTTGTTACTTCAAATAATAGTTTACAAAGAAGTATTAGGATTTATTTTATTTTATTTTTTTATTTTTTTTGGTAATTATAAAAACATACCTAAGCCAACAACAGCCTTTAAAATTACTCAAAATGCATTATATAAAAACAATGAGGCAATAATGATACATGTCAATGTTAAAATAATGAAACAATGTTAAAATACATAATGTAATACAAAATAAGCAATTTATGTACATTACAAATGCCTGCAAAGGGAGCCAAAGGCCTGGTAATTGCTGCTATTACACGTACAGGATTATCAAATCCTTGTTTAAGCCACAGCAAAGCAGCAGCTGGCAGGCTCTTTCAGGTGTTTTATATTTACATGCACGGTAACATGGCCTGGATGCACCCAGCTAATCAGAGGAGTGAAGATATGAGCGTCACACCAACGGATTGGAGCAACATAATGCCAATAAGAGACTGAGACCTCACCTGCTCATAGGTACGTAACGTAATTACCACGCAATGCACGCAATACACGCAATGTACTTAAAGGGCCACCCTACCACATCTTGTACCTTTGACGGTGTTAAACATGGTGTCACGTGGATGGGAATATGCATAGAAATTATATGCAGATGAGGTTATGAATAGTAAAACTATGCGTTGTAAGCTCCATATATGGTGATTTTGGGGAGGAGTCGGGGTGGAGATGCACGTACACACAATGTTCCTCTGACTGGGATTTATTAAGGGATTTTTGAGCAGGTTCTGGCGTACGCATGGTTTTATAAATCTGAAAACGTTTGAGCGTACGCAAAATCTAGGTTTTGTGCCTATACGTACACTTTTAGGATGAAATCTACAGAGTTTTATAAATGAGACCCCAGGTGTTGGTTGTTTGCGCTGCGCCAATAGATCTTTGTATGACATCAAAGAACGAGTGATTCGAAAGCATGAGCCATCTGCTCTGCTCCCTAGCTCTCGCAGTACTGCGTGTGTGTGTGTGTGTGTGTGTGTGTGTGTGT
>NW_015542814.1:0-2336 GCF_001515605.1 Sinocyclocheilus anshuiensis
AGATCGCGGCCGAAAGGACACCCCGCGGAGGCCCGGCCCCTTTTTACCCGAGGTGCATGATGAGATAAAGAAGTCGTGGAACGCGCCTCTCACCAGTCGAGTGCACAACCCGGGATCCTCCCTCCTGTCTTCTGTGGACGGCACTGACCAAGTGTGGTATCTTAAACTCCCTCCCGTGGAAGAAGCCGTCGCTCCCCATCTCTGTCCTTCACCGTGGAAGAAGCCGTCGCTACCCATCTCTGTCCTTCAGCCGCGGCGAACTGGAGAGTGAGAAACGAGTCTCTCCCCTCTAAACCTTGCCGCGCCATTGCAAACTTCGCTGGCAAGGCTTTCTCCGCGGCGGGCCAAGCAGCGTCAGCGGGAAGCTGTTCAGCGCGAACATGAGCCGGCGGTAGGACCAACACAGCCTTGGCCAAAGCGCCGTCATGGCTCGAAGTGCCAGAGACCCCACCCTGACAGAGACGGCAGGCTACCGGCACCGGAATCAAAGCCGCGTTCCTGATGCTGTCTCTTGGAGGAGGAAATCTGCACCCAGCGCCGAAGACGAGCCACTGAAAAAGTCTACTCGCTCTGCTGTGTGTGTTCACCCCGCCCGCCTGCCTGGTTTGGGCGGCGAGAGCAATTGTCGTGTTTGTGTTTTGACTGTTCCACTATGCAGTGCAATAAAGTCGAAAAACATACAAAACTCACCTCAATATCAAAGCAATTCTCCTCCTCTCACTCCCCTCTCCCCCATCACTCACTCTCACACTCGTGTGGTATTAAACTCCCCGCCCCCCAACGGCGAGTTATCCCTCACGGTGTGCAGTCCGCCTCGCCCGCTGTCACAGTTCACAGAAGCGTGGCAGGCACTGCCAGGGGTATCAGAGTGGGTTATGAAATCAATAAAGAACGGCTACATGCTTCAGTTCTTCCGCAGGGGAGCATGGGAGCGGAATGCCTCAGTTCTGCGAGAGGAAATACACAAGCCACCCCGTTTCAACGGTGTGTTAATGTCCACTGTACGGGAGCAGAATGCCTCAGTTCTGCGAGAGGAAATACACAACCTCATCGCAAAATGCGCTGTAGAGACAGTGCCGCTAGCAGACCACGAGAGCGGCTTCTACAGTCGCTATTTTCTGGTACCAAAGATGGCGGACTCTGCCCAATCTTGGACCTGAGACAGCGCTGAATCGCGCTCTTTCAAAGCGCTCGTTCAAAATGATTAAGCTGAGACAAATCCTCTCACACATCAGACCGAGAGATTGTTTTATCTCTGGAGAGCTCACCGGCAAACTCAGACTCCTCGCTCATCTTCAGAGTTTAGGGCTGACTGTGAATATGCAAAAGAGCACGCTGGAGCCAGAACATCTCCTTTTTAGGAGTGGAGCTGAATTCAATAAATATGCGAGCGTGTCTGTCGGAGGAGCGCTCACAAAAACTGATCAGCTCTCTTGCAGTCTTCAAGTTAGGGCACTCTCCCCCACTGAAATGCTTTCAGAGGACGCTCGTCCAGATGGCTGCCACCTCGACAGTGTGCAAACTAGGACTCCTACATATGTGACCGCTTCAGCTCTGGCTAAAGAGCCGGGTGCCACAGAATGCAAGGCGCACGGGCACCTTGCGCATCAAAGTGACGCGCGACTGCTGGGATGCGCTGACCCCTTGGCCCGATATGACTCTGTATCGCCGGGGTGTTCTTATTGGCCAAGTGATCATGAGAAAGACTGTTACAACAGATGCATCGAGCATGTGCGAGCGTGTCTGTCGGAGGAGCGCTCACAAAAACTGATCAGCTCTCTCGCAGTCTTCAAGTTAGGGCACTCTCCCCTGCTGAAATACTTTCAGAGGACGCTCGGCCAGATGGATGCCGCCTTGACAGTGTACAAACTAGGGCTCCTACAGAAACGGAGAAGTTGTGGCACATAAACTGTCTGGAGCTCCGTCCTGTACACCTAGCGCTCGAGTGCTTTCTCCCAGACATTCTCCACCGTCACGTTCTCATCAGGATGGACAGCATGACAGTGGTAGCATTTATAAATCACCAAGGGGACGTGAGATCGCGGCCGCTGCTGCGGCTGGCGAGAGACCTTCTTCTGTGGGCAGATCGACACCTCCTCTCCATCCGGGCAGTACATGTCCCCGGACGCCTGAATTACGGCGCGGATTTACTGTCGAAGGGCGGGGTAATCCACGGGGAGTGGAGATTACACTCTTTGACAGTCAATATGATTTGGAGTGTATTCAGCAGGGCGGAGCTGGATGTCTTCGCATCAGCGGAGAACACTCACTGTGCTGTTTTATTCACTGACACACACTCTCCCCTGAGAGTGGATGCACTAGCTCACAGCTTGCCG
>NW_015542815.1:0-809 GCF_001515605.1 Sinocyclocheilus anshuiensis
AATCGGGGCAAAAACAAAAGTGTTGCGTTTATAATTTTGTTCAGTCTAATTATATATAATAGTTTTACGTCAAATGGATAAGAAAATTACAGTGCCTTGAATTCATTAAGTAATGTTTTATTTCATTCTAACCTGTAACTCGGGAAATGTAACGGAAAAAAAGCCTATCGTTTTTACTTAAAACCAATTCATTTTTAAGCCCTGATTTTAGACATACATGAGATAATATATTATTGTTTGACTAAACGTTTAAAAATAATGCTAGAAATTTTATAATTAAGGGAATTAAATATAGGCTTAGGCATTTGAAAATACATAATTAAATGTGTCTTTTTCAAGCAATAATTCCAAAATAACGCTAGAAATGTTATAATTAAGGGAATTAAACATAGGCCTACACTGTAAAAAAATGATCGTGATTTTAATGGTAAAAGACTGTAAAAATGCCACAGTCAAAGCCTGTTAAATGATGAACAGTAAGTTTCCTTACAATATTCGGTGAATAACTGTAATAGATCTAACCTTTGTTTTCGAGAAAGTAGCCTCAGATTCGACACACAGAGACTGTGTCTGAAATCACACCCTACAGCCTCATTTACTAGTTCCTACATTAGTTCACTTTATAGTCCACTAGACCGAGTGATTGAAAACAAATGAGTGAATTCAGACACTGATGAACAGCTGCTGTTAACAAGCAGGATCACTGAAGGTAAGAACAAGAAACAAAACTACAACTGACTTCCAGTCACAGCCTTAGATGAAATTAACCAAAATAAAACAGCAGAGGAGGATTACACAACTCCTCTGCT
>NW_015542815.1:1071-1871 GCF_001515605.1 Sinocyclocheilus anshuiensis
AGACTCACTTTATTTCTGTCATATATCTACAAAAATTATTTGAGAATTAACCGAGGTTTATATTGTATTGAAAATGTTTTGTTTGGCCTCACCATTTTGGCGATCAGTGGTTGCTTTAGTTGGGCTCTTGACCCTTGACACTTTCATGTTAGTTTTTCTTTGCTACTGTAACTGTGTTTGTAAAACACATTTGTTATGACAAGAAAAGCCGAAAAGAAATCGTAATGAAGTGGTTTTGATAACTGTTAAAGATGATCTGATTCTCTATTAGTGTCTAATTATATGGATCAATGAATTTTTTATTGTTTATTATTAATATGACTCTTCAAGATAAGGTGACAAACTATTGTGAAGAAATGTAATACAATTTTATTCATAAAACCTTTAAAGCTACAGCACCTTTTAGACACACACAGAGATCAAGAATCAGCACATGAATCTCAACAATGGTGTCTATTAATAAAAAAAAAAATAAAAAATTCATGCCGCAATGCATGCTGGGTGCCAGTACAAAACTCCCAGCATGCATTGCATGAACATTTTTTTTGATTGTCACCAATTTTGAGATTCATAGGCTGACTGTTGATGTCTGCTTGTGTTCAAGTTCTTCCTTAGATCAAAGCTTTTATGTGTGCTTATTGTGCTTAAAACCTCCTGGGGTCGACGGTGGCGCCGGCGCCACCACGTGCATGTTTTACTGATAAGAGCAAAAATAACTTAAAATGCTCGTTCATTTTTGTTTGTACAGCTACTTCCGCGCTGAGAGGAATAAGCTTTGGATTTTCCTCAGAAGAACGCGC
>NW_015542816.1:0-859 GCF_001515605.1 Sinocyclocheilus anshuiensis
ACATCACCATCAAGTTCCGGTATCCTCTTCCCCTCGTCCCAAATGCCCTTGAACATCTCTGTGGTGCTACCATCTTCACCAAGTTGGACCTCCGCAGTGCCTACAACCTCATCCGGATACGTGAGGGGGATGAATGGAAGACTGCCTTTGTGACCCCTACTGGCCACTACGAGTATCTGGTCATGCCCTATGGACTTGCCAACGCCCCCTCCGTATTCCAGGACTTCATGCATGAGGTGCTCCGGGAGTTTCTCCATCGATTCGTCATTGTATACATAGATGACATCCTCATCTACTCCCGGAGCCAGGCCGAACATCGCCAGCACATTACAGAGGTCCTCCAACGCCTGAGAGAGCACCACCTATTCCTCAAGGCTGAGAAGTGCACCTTCCACCAACCCACGGTGCAGTTCCTGGGGTATAACATTGATTGTACCGGTTTCCAGATGGACGAGGGGAAGGTGGAAGCTATAACCTCCTGGCCAGAACCCACTACAGTTAAGGAGCTCCAACGATTCCTCGGATTTGCCAACTTTTACCGTCGCTTCATTCTAGACTATAGCAAGATCACCAGCCCACTCACAAGCTTACTACGAGGGAAACCCAAATCTCTGTCCTGTACACCCGCGGCCTTAGAAGCTTTCTCCTCCCTCAAGAGAGCCTTCACTAGCGCCCCACTCCTAGTCCATCCAGATCCCGACCTGCCATTGGTCGTTGAAGTCGACGCCTCCACTACAGGAGTGGGGGCAGTGTTGTCCCAGCAGCAGGGGAACCCAGCCAGACTCTATCCATGTGCCTTCTTCTCTAGGAAGCCCAGCCCGGCGGAAAATAATTATGACATCGGCAACAGAGAACTACT
>NW_015542817.1:0-148 GCF_001515605.1 Sinocyclocheilus anshuiensis
AGCCGTCTCCAACCCGTCTGCTAGATCATGAGTGATCTCCGCGTTTTCAGTCGCCG
The DNA here is from genome assembly GCF_001515605.1 of Sinocyclocheilus anshuiensis. Taxonomy (NCBI): domain Eukaryota; kingdom Metazoa; phylum Chordata; class Actinopteri; order Cypriniformes; family Cyprinidae; genus Sinocyclocheilus; species Sinocyclocheilus anshuiensis. The sequence continues at coordinate 57 of NW_015542817.1, forward strand.
CAGTGCCTCAGCAGCAGCGGGACCGCAGTCGCAAGATCACAGGCACGGACACACTCCTCGGAGCGTGCCCGGCGAGAGCGGAGCGCTTAACA
>NW_015542817.1:1173-1316 GCF_001515605.1 Sinocyclocheilus anshuiensis
GTTTTTCCCTAAACATAGCACATACCGAACCGTACCGAAACCGTGACTCTAAAACCATGATACAAACCGAACCGCGAGTAAGTTGAACCGTTCCACCCCTAATATATATATATATATAGCCTAGCTTTATTATGTTTTTCTCC
>NW_015542818.1:0-1161 GCF_001515605.1 Sinocyclocheilus anshuiensis
AGCATGGCCATGTAGAAGAGTAGCCCAAAGTAGCAGTATAGCTCACTGATGCTGACGGCTGTCCATTTATATTTATGGCCCTTTGCACGTGCCCTGGCAGCCTGAGCATTGGTGTTTCGACACAGAGTTGACACAGCAGTTTCAGAAAAAAACCTTTTGAATAGACTCATGGGAGTGTGTGCATCACATGGTCTTAGCTGTGGTCCAGGTTCCTGTGCGGGTAGGAATCTCAGAGCCTGTGGAGCCATGTCAACATCAGCCTCTGTTTTCCATGACCAAGTGGGTTGCTTATTTGCTTTTGCTCTCTTTGCCACAGGTTCTTTTGCACTGCGTCCCCTTCCTGTGCGAGGTGCAGGTGAAGGCGAGAGTGGTGTATTCTGCGTCCCCTTCCTGTGCGAGATGCAGGTGAACGCGAGAGTGATGTATTCACAGTCCTAAAAAAGTGTTGTAAACAAATTTTAGCATTTATTTTTCACAGTACCTTAGTATATGCGCACTTGATGAGAAAACAGAATGCCATACTACAGTAAAGTACTTGATTTAATTTGTTGTGGTAGTTCTATAGTTGCTGTGGTAATATAACAACTATAGTAATAAAAAACAAATGACTTTACCCAATACTGTACTTCGTTTTCTACAACTATAGGGTATATTATACTACAATACACTGCAGTTTACTGTAGTATTCATTAACAAAGTGTTGTAAAAACTATAATATATACAGTATAATAGACTTTACTATAGTGTAGTTCAAAAACACTATAGTATTGACTATAAATTACTATAGTATTTTTTCATGTGGGATATAGGCATAACAAAAGTAGAATTTCTATAAACCCATACAGGAAGATTTACTTATTGTGTTATCCCAACCACAAATAATATTACCATATAGGCATAATAAAAACAATTACTATACACTATACTGTGCACTTACTCAGTATGATTTTCCAGCGAACTCAAAACGGAACGACACTCGCGTGCCTTTCTTCTGCAAGATGCCGGTGATGCAGCCGGAGTCCTAAACAAAAAATGAAACTGTTGTTAGCAATTACCAGAAGATGCATAACTGATAATAAATTGCATCACTGATAAGAATGGATGCGCGTATATGTTTGTCGATGGGCCACTTATCGGTGACATTTACAGCTTTCTGATACA
>NW_015542819.1:0-149 GCF_001515605.1 Sinocyclocheilus anshuiensis
TGTAATTTCTCCGATCACGAATGCAGACATGGTTTTATGTTTACGTGGCATGATGCATTGCAACGCGTAAAAAGACAGTATAAGTCATTTTAATCAGTAATTATGTCCCCACTGGATGCAACAAATGCCTCGTTTGTAATGGGTTTTAT
>NW_015542819.1:439-1127 GCF_001515605.1 Sinocyclocheilus anshuiensis
CTTGAACCGCATAAACACATTTCATTACACCAAATACACAAAATAATGTTATTTTTTTAGCAATGTCATATGACTCCTTTAAAATAAAATTCTGAACTAGGAAATCAGTTGTCATTTTCTCTCACACAAGCAATTACAGCAAAAAAAATACAAATAAAATAAATACATATTTTATGCATATTAATACAATACAGACTAAAATATTTAAATATATTAGAAATATAATAATATTGTATTATCAAGTTCTGAACTACATGTCAACTAGTAGCCAGGAATATACAGTAAATTATAGAGAGGTAAGAGGAGAGGTGTTTAAATGGCACACATGAAAGTCAACGATACCTCAAACTAGTGTTGTCAAAAGACCTGGTACTTCGGTACCAAGTCGGTACTAAAAAAATGAAAACGTTACAGTACCAGGTTTTTTAAGTACCAGTGGTACCGAGTACCCGGTCAACCCGGTTCTTGATGCGCTATCCGAAAGGTGTGCAAATGCGCTCTCTTCATAAAAGCACTGAGACGTGGCGACATCAAAACGAGGAAACACACCAAACTAACAAAATACTTTAAAGACACCCAGATCAAATGAAAGAGTTCAAGCAGGTAAGTTTCATTTTCATTTTTAATATTTAGATCAGTGTTTCCCATACATTGATTTATTTGTGGTGGCCCGCCACAATATCAAAAA
>NW_015542819.1:1190-1435 GCF_001515605.1 Sinocyclocheilus anshuiensis
TTTCCAAAAGGCTTTGACTTTGTTGAATAAACATGAGCACTGCACGTGTCAAAGTCGAAACCCTGTGCGGGTGTTTTTATATCACTGTATTTCTGAAGGAAACCGACTGTCTTCAGAAAATTATGGATGTAATTTTCACTTCATCTTGCCTGCAATGCCTGAGCAGTGTTTGTGGTGAGCTGAGGTGTATAACGTTAGCTGTTACTGGGGAAACCTCTATCTCTCCCACTCCAACAGCGCCTCCT
>NW_015542820.1:0-738 GCF_001515605.1 Sinocyclocheilus anshuiensis
TGACACTGCATACCAATTTTCAAGCCGATCGGACCAACGGTTGTGGAGTTATCATCATTTTTTATGTTTTTTCCGTCTTGTAGCGCCACCAAGTGGCAGAGCTGCGCGTTTTTTTTTTTATTTGTTCAAAGATTGAGCTTGTACACATGTGTACCGAGTTTGGTGAAGATATCTCATTCCGTTCAAGAGTTATAGCTAAAATAACATTTGGCTAACGTTAGCATAGACGTTTCTTTGCACGCTATTGCGCACAAAAATCGAAATTTCAACTTTTTTTTGATAATTATTGATATTCAGTGTCCAGAGAATATTTCTGCAGTGGTTCGGTTCCGATCGGGCGAAAAACCTAGGACTAGTTCGCAAAAGTTGGTTTGGGATATAGGTCAATTTTACGGAAAAACGGTGCATTGTAGAGCGAATCTGTCAACTCCACTTTTGTTCGTGTTGACCCAAGGATTGCAACAGTGTAAAGTTTTTGAGTCTACGACAAACGGTGTACGAGCTAGGACCAAAAATGTCTGAAATTTTTGTTTTTTTGCGCTGTAGCGCCCCCTTTTGGCCGATTGGGGCGAGTCCTTGGATCTGAGTAGCGGTCAAGACTACTACGATCTGACCAAGTTTCAGCTCTCTAGGCCTTACGGGTTATTCTGCACGATCAGTTTTAGGGAAGAAGAATAATAATAATAAAAATCTTAACAATTACAATAGGGTTTCAGCACTGCGTGCTTGAACCCCTAA
>NW_015542821.1:0-1623 GCF_001515605.1 Sinocyclocheilus anshuiensis
GTTCACCACAAAATTTACTGGGTATATATGAAGTAAACAGAATTTAGGATCACAAGGAACATTTTCTTCAGTCAATTTACCAATCATAACCAAAATGTTTGAATCTCAATACACTCCCACATGCAGTGGTAAAGTGTTCCAATTTCTTGTTTACATTTTAAACAACTGTCAGGAATATTTGGATTAAACGTATGTAATTTAACCGGGGTAATATATATCCTCATGAGCCATTTATATTGCAGCAATCTGCATCTAGTATTGACACATCGCCCATTATATTTACTTAAAAATTACATTCTATTTGCGCCTGTGTCTTTAGCAGCTTCTCGAACATAACGTGGTGTAGTCATGAGGTGCTAGTTCAAATGTAAAAAATGCTTCTACAAAAAAGTTTCATCTGCAGATATGGTCTTGTTTAGGGATCTGTGCCTTGAACCCTCTAAAAGTATATTATAAAAAAAAGATAGATTGCCTTTATCCCTTAAATGTTTTAAATTATGATCTTCTATAGTAGACAGAGCAGGCTCTAAATAAGTTGTCATTTCCGAGTGTATAAAACTTCTTATCTGTAGATATTTGAAGAAGTGTTTCTGAGGAATATCATATTCTCTCATCAATTGTTGGAATGACATCAATTTACCATCCTTATATAAATCTTTTACTTGTTTTGCTCCCGTGTACATCCAATGTTTAAACCCCCCATCATTTCTCCCTGGCACAAACATTGTATTACCCCAAACTGGTGACAGACCCGACAGTTTAATCGTTTCACCTAAAAATTCATGCGCTTCATACCATACACAAATAGAATTTCTAAGGAAAGGAAATTATGTGTAGATTTTTTTAGTATTTTAACTGAAGAAGAATAAAGATACATATGTAATGGAATTGTTATTCCATTTTTTCCCATATCTATCCATGCAGGAGGGTCTAATTCTATGAAGTAATACATAGCCGAACATAATTGAGCTGCCCAATAATAAAGTTTCATATTTGGTACTTTAAGTCCTCCCCGTTCGTAGGGTAAATAATGTAGGGACAGACGTAACCGAGGACGTTTGTTATTCCATATAAGCCTTATGAACACTTTCTTGAGTGTTACAAAGAATGTAGCTGGAAGAGGAAGAGGAATTGACTGAAAGAGATACAAGAATTTAGGTAGAATTGACATCTTTATAATATTTATACGTCCAATCATAGAGATTGGCAATGCACTCCATCTCTCGAATGAATCCATGACTTTTTTTATTAGTGGCTCATAATTAATTGAAATGATCTCTTTTATATTTGGGACTATCTTAATTCCTAAATATGTAAACCCTTCCTGAGAATTGAAAAACTGCCTATTGTTCGTAGAGTTTCTCCTTTCATCCCCATTTAATAATAGCAAAGCACTTTTATTATTGTTAACTTTGTACCCTGAGAACTCTCCAAATACTCTTAATAAAGTGTTAAGTGCTCGAATAGAATATTCTAGATTACTAAGAAAAATGACAATATCGTCTGCAAACAGAGATAAACGGTGTTCTCTCTCACCTATTATTATTATTATTATACCTTTAATTTCTGGACTACTCTGAATTGCCATTGCAAGGGGTTCTACTGCGAATAAAAACAACAAAG
>NW_015542822.1:0-808 GCF_001515605.1 Sinocyclocheilus anshuiensis
CACTTTTACTGAAAGTAACACAATAAAAATTGACAGAATTTATATAAATATTGGTAACGCTTTACAATAAGGTTCATTAGTTAACATTAGTTAACTACTTTAGATAATGAACTAAGGATGAACAATAGTTCTTCAGCATTTACTAATCTTAGTTCATGTTAATTTCAACATTTACTAATGCATTATTAAAATCAACAGTTGTGCTTGTTAGAAACATAAAATCCAGGTTGTTTGTGGTTATGAAGTCATTGATTAGAGATGGTTTATTTTTTAGTGAGCGAATGTTTAGAAATGCTAACTTGATGGCAATTTTTGTCTTTACAGCAATTTTAGTTTGATGCAAAATAGGCCGTAGATTAGATGAGTCAGCCGTACGGCTTGAGAAGGACTTAGACTTTCTGTCATGGGATAAAACAGAAATAGAGAAAACACTCATAAGACACTCTTTTTCGCCACCTGCTGGCGTATTTATGTAATATGAAGAAATGGTCACTGAACGAATCATTTTGGTGAACGAACTGAAAATGAACGAATCTCTTGAAAGAATCAATTTCCACCACTAATGGGAACCTTTTTTTTTTTTTTGAATGAAAACAGAACAAATAACAAACAGAGCATAGCATAAGACAGTCAGTGCTATACAAAGTGTGACATTAATTAGTAACGGGAACTGAAAATAATGTCATAATATTTTAGACATGTTAATGGCTTTTTGTTTTTTAACAATTTCAGAGAAGTCAGAGAAGAATCAAATCACTAAAATTACCTTAAATATTGGGGATGAATTTAAGCATTTTTGTTTATGTAT
>NW_015542823.1:0-3635 GCF_001515605.1 Sinocyclocheilus anshuiensis
TTTTCTGAAAGGGCATCATGTTCTCGTGAGAACGGACAACACTACCGTTATGGCTTACATAATCCGACAGGGAGGTCTCAGATCACTTTCTTTGCACACGTTAGCACGCAAACTGATTTTATGGAGCAATGCCAATCTTTTATCCCTGAGAGCGACGCACGTACAGGGTGTCATGAACCAGGGCGTGGATCTGCTGTCCAGGGGCAATCCCCTCTATGGGGAGTGGAAATTGAACAGGGAAGTGGTCGAACAGATTTGGAGCATATATGGCAGAGCGACAGTGGATCTGTTCGCATCCCACGACAATGCTCAGTGTCCTCTGTTCTGAAAGATCAGAGTGCGCCTCTGGGGATAGACGCGCTGGCGCACGAATGGCCTCGCACTCTCCTTTACGCGTTCCCACCGATAGCGTTAATATCCCCAACACTTTACAGAGTGAGGGAGGAGGGACTGAAATTGATATTAATAGCTCCGAGGTGGCCAGGGAAGCTCCGAGGTGGCCGGGGAAATATTGGCTAGCGGAGATCATACATATGCTTTACGAAGACCCGTGGTCTCTCCCGCTGCGCAGAGATTTTTTGTCACAAGCAGAGGGGGAGATTTTTCATCCTCATCCAGAACGCCTGGCACTATGGGCCTGGCCTGTGAGTGGTTCAATTTAAATACAATCGGTCTGTCTGACAGCGTTATTAGAACCATACAAAATGCTAGAGCTTCATCGACTAGGTCTCTTTATGAATGCAAATGGGGCGTGTTTGAGCGCTGGTGCGCAACTAAACACGAGATTCCCTTTCAGTGTTCAGTGGCAGTTGTTCTATCATTTCTTCAGGATTTAATAGACCAAGGGAAAGCGTTTTCAACAATAAAAGTGTTTCTGGCTGCTATATCTGCTTGCCACATTGGTTTTGATAAAACTGTGGGGCAGCATCCTTTGGTATGCAGGTTCATGAAGGGCGCGCACCGCGCTTTGGCAGTTTCAAAACCGCTTTCCCCCTCATGGGATTTGGGATTGGTGCTTGATGCTTTTTCTATGTCCCCATTTGAGCCGCTGGACAAGGTTGATTTCAAAATATTGTCGTTTAAGACGGCACTGCTGTTAGCTTTGGCCTCGGCAAAACGCGTAAGCGAGATTCACGCGTTTTCAGTGCATTCAGCGTGTTTGCAGTTCATGTCTGGGGATGCAGGGGTTATTCTGAAACCTAATCCTGCATTCATGCCCAAAATAGTTAATGCTATCATTCCTCTTGAGTTAAGAGCCTTCTATCCACCACCTTTTGCTTCATCAGAACAGCAAAAGTTAAATGCATTGTGCCCAGTGCGTGCTTTACGAATTTATACAGAAAGAACCAGAGGGTTCAGGGAGAGTGATCAGCTTTTCATATCTTGGATGAAACCTCGTACGGGGAAGCCGATTACTAAACAGCGTTTATCGCACTGGATAGTGGAGGCGATTTTGTTGGCAAATACCAGTAAGGGTCTTGTGTCCCCACCTGGTATACGTGCTCACTGCATATTCCAGTAAGGGCCTTGTGTCCCCACCTGGTTTACGTGCACACTCAACAAGGGGAATGTCAACTTCGTGGGCTCTATTTAAAGGAGTCACATTACAGGATATTTGCGAAGCGGCGAGTTGGTCCTCACCGCATACATTTGCTTTATAAACTGGATAAACTGGATTTTGCAGCTCAAACTTTAGCACATGCAGTATTGAGCGTAGGAATGTGAGTCACGAGTCATGACTCGTTCAGCCCCGGATGCGGTAATTGTGGTTGGCAGGAGACTTCGAGGCAGGCTATCTGGCAATACGGGAGTTAGGATATCCCATAGTGAGACACCGAAACGTATGCTTGAAAGAGAACAATAGGTTACTTGCGTAACCCCGGTTCTCTGATAGCATTAAGTGAGGTGTCTCACCAGATCACCCTCCTTGCTGTGCGAAGCGAGGAAGAGGTGTGCTTGTTTTGAATGTCGTGGTGACGTTGTGTTGTGCCCTTTATACTGAGGGGTGGGGAGGCCACTCCCAGACACAACGTCACGTCTGCCAGCCAATTGGGGCTGGCGTAATGTAATAGGGCTTCTAGGAATACACGGAAGGAGCGTATAGTGAGACACCTCACTTAATGCTATAAGAGAACCGGGGTTATGCAAGTAACCTATTGTTTTAGTGCATAGTTCTTTAAAGGTGGGGTAAGCGATTTCTGGTAGCCAATGTTGACATTTGAAATCACCAAAACAAACACCCTACCCCAAAAGGGTCTCGCCCCTATTTTGATAGCTAACGGTCGCTTTGTCACGTCCAGTGTACTAGACAGACTTTAGCTGTTGCGGCGACGGCGCAGACACGGTGTTACTCACCTATCGAGAAGAAACAAAGCAACCTTGGCGTCCGATCGCAGGCCTTCCGCTCCTTGAGTTCTCTCCAGCGCTGGAAAGCTAATCCGATATTTACACGGGTCCTACTTCTTGCCTTAAGCCTTCTTTTGTTCCACAGACGTTTTCTCTTGTTTTTTATCTGCCACCTCTATCTTTCTGTCGCTCGGCTCGACTAATGTCCATCCCGTGCACTGAATGCTCTCTCCTCCACATCATGAGTAGACACGCCCCTTACTGGTGATTGGCTACAAGTTTGTTTTGCTAGTCGGCCCGAATCAGTTTTCTAAAGCGTTTTTGAAAAATATCTTACCCCACCTTTAAATGCTAATGAGCTCTTCTCACTCCGCCCCTCTCTTCCGTGGGGTGACGACTGATGAACAGTTCTCATGAGACTGTTTACTTTAGCCGTGGAACTTTTAGCCACATTCCCTTCAACAAAACAAAAGTAATCTACTGCATCTTCAGTGGCGCAGGTGTCGGGAGTAAATAAGTGCTATGTTCATTATTACATCCAACAATAGAACACCTCAATCGCTTAGGAGCCATTCTTGTCTACACCTGCTCCGGCGTTGAAACAATGGTGGACTGATGACAGCTGACTCAGGGCGGGTCTAAGGTAAAACGCCAGTGTCAATCAACAATCGTGGGGGCCCATGGGTAACACAACCTGTGTTACGTCACACAGCCAAGAAGCTGAGAACGGCTTGATTTGAGAAAGGGGACATTATTTATAGGGATTAAAAAAAAACACTGGCTGGTTTTAATAGCTCATCCTAAAAATAATTTCATGGAATAAGACTAACCACTCGGTGGATTTTTATCATTATAGGGTGGATGTGTACACTGCCAACACACATTTAATGTTCAAACAACATGTAAAAGTGAATTTTGCATCCGATGACCCCTTTAACGTTTAATTGGTAGCATTAATCATAAAGATTTAAAGGGATAGTAAATTAATCAAAGATTTAAAGGGATAGTTCACCCCAAAAAGGAAATTACCTCATTATTTACTCACCCTCAAGCCACCCTAGATTATATGACTTTCTTCTTTCAGATGAATACAATCGGAGTTATGTTATAAATAATGTTCGGAGTTATAAATACGTATATACTCTTTCCGGTTCCTGTCTGCCGTAGGGGTTGAACGACTTCTGATTTTTTGAAGTAGACTTTTATGTGATGAAAGTCGAGTCGAGTCGAAGTCGACTAGTCGCTGATGACGTCATTAATGAACAAATAAGTCTGGAGCTGTGATAAAC
>NW_015542823.1:4108-4341 GCF_001515605.1 Sinocyclocheilus anshuiensis
CTGTTTAAAACGTGCATTCTCCCGTTCAATTTCGAGCATCCAGTAATATAATCACACGTCTTGTGGAGCGCTTTCAGAATATGCATTTATTTGTCATTTGAACTGCTTGGAAACGGAGCGTAAATGTGGAAGTCCTTCAAAGATTTCTAATCCTGTTGCGCCCTCTATAGGACTATGGGATTACAATTGCAAAAGTGCGTTTTGCACGCGCGCAAACTGAGTTTTGTGGAGAA
>NW_015542824.1:0-103 GCF_001515605.1 Sinocyclocheilus anshuiensis
TTACATTGACCGTTCAGCCAACTTTCGGCAATCTGACCAGCTTTTTGTGTGCTACGGTGTTGTGCGAAGGGCCGGGCCGTGTCAAAACAGAGACTTTCCCACT
>NW_015542824.1:688-838 GCF_001515605.1 Sinocyclocheilus anshuiensis
CTCACGGCGGGATTGAATATCGTTCCCATAACGGAGAAATATCTCCGTGATGTCTCGTGAAAGCTCGAGAGGGAACGCTGTTCCCATAACGGAGAAATATCTCCTTGATGTCTCGTGAAAGCTCGAGAGGGAACGCTCCGGTTACTATCG
>NW_015542825.1:0-1277 GCF_001515605.1 Sinocyclocheilus anshuiensis
TAAAACTAAAATTAAAACAGGCCGCCAAAAACAACACTACTTTAACCGGAACCGAACAATGTACAGCACTCCCTGAGCTAGTCGCATCCAAAGCCCCTCACATTGTTACTGTCCTCAATTAAAGTTTGGATGTGTGTCTCTAATTCTGAAATCTTCTCTGTCAGCCTAACTATTTCACATAAGAAATATGAAATGTACAGTAATTGGACAAGCAAGATTTCACTTATATGTAATGCATTCGTACAAAAATAAATGTACTGCATAAATACAAATGTTCATATACTTTTTTTTTCTGTGTACTATTGACTCTTCTCAACAAATATCAGATTTTTTATAAAACCTTCATTTCCATGGTTGACTGTCATGGTGAAAAAACAACTAAACATTCTGACCAGTGTGGCTCACACGATGACAAAAATACTTTATATTTTGGTGGCCTTGGCCAAATTACTGACACGATAACTAGGTTTTGAAGCATGAATGAAATGTTTTGGGTGAGTAACTACATTTTGCAGACATACAATAAAGTTCTGAAGTTCCAGCAAACAGCTGTGACATTTGCACTCACAGTTTAGAGAATGTTAAGATTGTTTCGAAAAATGTGCCAAAGCAATTGAGAAAAACTGTAAATGAAGTAACTCTTACCGAAAACAAATATTCTGTGATAAAGTAATCCGTATGAAACCAACGACAGGTCCAGTTTTTCCCGTCTGTTCTCATTATCTCTAATTAGATCATGCCCACGCGCTGCTCGCGCTATTGATATTACAAATCTCCACGTGAGACGCTCAACATGTAAACTCCCACATCACGGTTCGTCTTTTTAAAGATGCCGTTACACCCATGCCTTTCTGGATGCGGTCGTTTCAAGGCACCGGGTGATGGTCACGATCGCTGCCTCACAAGTCTGGGCATTAAACACGCTGAGGTGGCGTTCGCGGATGAGTCATGTTCCCATTGCAGGAAGATGACCATCTCAGAGCTGCGGGCCAGGCTCCGTTTCCTCCTGGGGGGCGGAGCTCCATTGCCTCTGCCGCGATCTAGTGTTCGTCCTGGCGGCAGCCAGGCGTGGACTACTTCGGACAGACTTCTGCCATTTCCATGAGGGTTACAATCACCTCTAATCTTCCGTATGCACCTAAACGGATGTCATATGTGTAAGTGCTTTCTCGGGGGCCCATCACTCCTCCAGTGCTCCGAGCCGCCGAAGGAACGCGCTGGGTCCTCTACAAAGCGTACCAGCAGTATCCCTCAGGGCTCTTCCCGATGACCGGATG
>NW_015542826.1:0-1489 GCF_001515605.1 Sinocyclocheilus anshuiensis
AGTGCAGGAGACCAACTGTTAACACTTTCGCAAGGAAGGAGACCGTTAGCCGAGTACTCCCTGTCCTTTCGCACCCTTGCCGCCCAGACAGGTTGGATCGAGGACACATTAAAACTCCTGTTTCGGAGGGGACTGAATTCGGAGCTCCAGTCAGAGTTGGCTTGCCGAGATGAGGGGAAAAGTTTGAGTGAATTCATTGAACTCGCCATTCAAATTGACAATTTGATCCGCTCACGACGTCCTACCCGATCCATGCCTCGATTCACGCCAGAGACCAATGCCATAACAGAGCCCATGCAGCTGGGCTTCACTCACCTCACTCCCGAAGAACGCGAGCGCCGAATGCAGAACCAACTGTGCCTCTACTGCGGTCAGGCTGGGCACATGATATCCTCCTGCCCGGTCCGTCCATCATCCAAACCCCGATCGGTGAGTGTCAACAGCCCGGTCCGTCCATCATCTAAACCCCAATCGGTGAGTGTCAACAATCGTATCACTACTTCCCCCTCAAGCATAATGTTGCCAGTTGAAATAACTGTCAATGATAAAACGATTACCTCTACCGCCCTGTTAGATTCCGGGTCGGCTGGCAACTTTGTTTCACATGAATTCGCCCTGCAACATAACCTCACACTTACCCCTTGTAATTTCCCTTTGGCAGTGGAGGCGCTAGACGGCCGACCCCTCGGAGAGGGGAAAGTGTTACGTATCACCGAAGAAATCAAACTACAAATAGGAACCCTCCATTCTGAATATATCAAATTCTACGTCATCCAGTCTCCCAATCATGCGATCATTCTTGGACTACCCTGGCTGCGCACCCACAACCCACGCATTTCCTGGAGAGAGGGACAAATCGTTCAATGGGATGCTACCTGTCAAGACCGCTGTTTATCAAGAATCACACGGTCACCCCTCCAGGATTCGGTTCCATCTGTTCAAACGAATACCGGGTTATGCCCTTCGGACTGGCAAACAGTCCCTCGATCTTCCAATCCTTCATGAATGATGTTTTTCGGGACATGCTCAACAGATGGGTGATCGTGTACATCGACGACATCCTGATCTATTCAAATTCCCTGGAACAACACATTCGTCATGTCAGATCGGTACTAAAGCACCTCGTTCAGTATCAACTCTACGCTAAAGCGGAGAAATGCGAGTTCCATCAGAGAAGCACAACTTTTCTGGGGTATGTGATCAGCCAGGAGGGGGTAGCGATGGATGAGAGGAAGGTCAGGGCAGTTCTGGAATGGCCGCTTCCCCAGACAGTCAAGGATTTACAATGCTTCCTGGTGTTTGCGAACTTCTACAGGCGATTTATCAGGAACTTCAGTTCGATCGCCGCTCCTTTGACCGCCATGACTAAGCGATATAAACGTCACCCCACTAAACTGACCTGGTCTTCGGAATCACAACAGGCTTTCGATGAACTAAGGACTCAGTTTACTTCAGCACCTATCCTCCGACATCCTGATCCAGAACGCCC
>NW_015542827.1:0-153 GCF_001515605.1 Sinocyclocheilus anshuiensis
CCCCTTCCAGTGTCCTGTGCGAGCCGCCTGCGCCCCTTTGTGGTGCAGGCCGGGGCTCGGGACAAGAAGACCAGTCACTGTTGTCATTGCACTACCCACTCAGTGAGATTGGATAACACTGGGAAAACGTACCCATTCCACTTGGAACGGGCA
>NW_015542827.1:1081-1226 GCF_001515605.1 Sinocyclocheilus anshuiensis
GAACTAGTCCACGCCTGGCTGCCGCCAGGACGAACACTAGATCGCGGCAGAGGCAACGGAGCTCCGCCCCTCTGGAGGAAACGGAGCCTGGCCCGCACCCCCGAGATGGTCATCTTCCCGCAATGGGAACATGACTCATCCGCGA
>NW_015542828.1:0-1170 GCF_001515605.1 Sinocyclocheilus anshuiensis
TTGGTCAAGCAAGTGGCAAAACATTTAAACTACTTTTCTTACATTCTCACAAACATTCTAAATTGAAACTTGCCATTGACAGAAACAGTCAGCTCTACTGCCTTTTCTTTTGCATTTCATTCTTCATTACAAGCAATCCTACAGTTCATAAAGAACTTTGATTTCCTACCTCCACGAGTGCGATCTATTATTGCCTTCTTTATCTAAAAGTGCTCTTTTCCTTTAAACATAGCCATAGCCTATATGTTGACCCTGAAACACAGTAGACTTTAATTCTATGCATTTATGGTGTAATTACTAAATTTTTGTGTCAATCCATGTTCATATTTACTGCAAACAATGCAGCTGTTACTTTAATTCTTCGCTTGCAGCGCAGCAAAAATATGCTCGGTGCAGAAACGATCTCTGCACTGCTGCAGACGCACCGCTCCTGAACGCACTGCCGGACCGCAAACACATGCAGTGTGAACGCTTTCAACATGAGCTCGGAAAAAAAGCACCTCATACGTACTGCAAATTGAGTAATGTGAACCTGGCATTATGTGTGTGCGCTGCGAGTGTGCATGAGCGCACGGTCTCCAGGAGAGCGCGCGAGCGCTGAATGGTTTAAACACTAGCTAGAATTCAAAAGAACTGCACTACATACATACATACATATACATATACAGTATATGGGTCAATATCACCATAGAGTGCCTTTCAACCCTCACAATAGTCAAGAATTTTGGTTTTAATTTGCCATTCGCTTTGTCATATCATAAATAGTAGACACTCAAGTACCTATGTCCACCCTGTCATGTTTATGTCCACTCTATCGAGTATAAGTGGCTGACAGGGTGGACATTTTGAGCTTCAATTTGCATATTAGCTTTCAACAAACTGTTACTAGCTAACTATTAAGTCTGGTTGTTGAAGAGAATTTGGTTTATTTAAACTTATATATTTTGAAAATACTGTATTCAAATCACGTCTGGCAATTTTATGCCGACAGGGTGGACATGTTAAGCTTTGGCAAAGCAAGTAAGCAAACTCAGACAAAGAAAATTTGTCAATCGAAAAGTCACCAATAGGGTTGTGACAGTGAGGAAATTTTCCCACCGGTTAACCGACGTGTGACAACACCAATAATACCGGTATCACCGTGGGGGCAGGGGCGTTTCCTCTTTTCTT
>NW_015542828.1:1623-1797 GCF_001515605.1 Sinocyclocheilus anshuiensis
CGCATTTTACTTTCACTTTCAAATTAGCGGCAATTCGGCGTTGATTCAATTCAAGCAACAACAACGTCAAACTCATAGAACTTTTATTAACAAAATGAATAAAAATACACCATACACCATATATAAAAGAACAAATTACTTAGGCTACACAAAGTTTAAATAGGTATATAAAAC
>NW_015542829.1:0-521 GCF_001515605.1 Sinocyclocheilus anshuiensis
AATTAAAATGACTATGCTCCGTAAATTAAACTATTTATTTACAATGACACCAACACAGCCCACCCTTTCCTGGTTTAAATCACTAGATTCAATCATTACCAAATTCTACTGGAAAAACAAGACCCCAAGAATTAAATTGACTACCCTACAGAAACCAAAAATACAAGGAGGACTGGAAGCACCACATTTTTACCACTACTTTCTGGCCAATCAGCTCCAAAATATACACAAATGGATTCACCCTAACTTATCAGTGTCACAAATTCAGCCTCTGTGGCTCCCTCCGATCACCACCAGAGGGAACCATCACCGGAGCACTAATAGACATTAACACTTCAGAATTACCCTTCTTCAATCAGACCATCAAAAAGCATCACTGTTTTAAAATGCAGACAATAGCAGCAGCTCTGACAGCCTGGTGGAAATTTCATCAAATCACAGACACTCCTCTTGCACCATCTAAATACACGCCTGACCTGGAATAACCCAGATTTTACAGCTAACAAGAAGCCACTCAACTT
>NW_015542830.1:0-1744 GCF_001515605.1 Sinocyclocheilus anshuiensis
TGACCTGGGTAAGGGTCCGACCCAGTCAATTTGAAGGTCTGACCATGGAAATGTGACTCCTCTGCACTGCAGTGGGGCTCTGTGGTTTGGGTTCGCCAGTTGGAATTGGCAGCAAACAAGGCATCCTTTCATGTACTCTGCCACATCTTGCTGCATGCCGGGCCAGTATGCCACTTGTTTTAGTGTCCCATAAGTGGCTCTTGCGCCGTGGTGTCCCGCACATGGTGCGTCGTGAGCATACATCAGCATCACCCCCCTTTGGCAGTGTGGCACCACAAGCCTTGGTGCAGTGAGGTCATCAGGGGCATAAAACAGAATGTTGTTTATCACACGCAGCATGTGTGTTACGTGGTATAGCCGTTTGAGGCTTGGGGCAGCAGCAAGTTCATCTGGTGTGATAGGGTGGCTGGAGGGGTCAGAGAGGTGGTGAAGAATAGTTTTGATGGAGGAGTCAGAGGCTTGCATGTCAGCAATGTCATTAGTGGAGATTTGAGGAGCCAGCGTAAGCGGCTGTGAGGTGGGCATTGTGGTAGGTTGAGTGTGTTTGCTGCGGGTTATGGCTGCCACGTTAAGGATGGGTGGGTGGGTTGGTGGAGACCATAACTCGCCGTGTAGTGCACCTGCTTTGGCTAGGGCATCCGTTTGGTCATTGAGGTCCTTGTCTGAACCAGATTGCTTCGAGTGTCCTTTCACTTTCTTCCAGTAGACGACGATCATATCATGTTCACTTGTGATGTTGTCGCATGCCTGGAACAGGAGTTGGTGTTTAACTGGTTTGTTGTTTGCGGTCTTGAAACCATTTTGCTTCCAGCCTGGAAGATGGCATGTGAAGCCAAGTCTGGCATAGTTGGAGTCTGTACAGATGAGCAGTTCTCTGATGTTATGGGTCGATGCTATCTGCAGGGTTATGAGAATAGCCGCTATCTCAGCATATTGTGATGATTGTGGACCCAGCTTGAAGTGTTGTGGTGGGCAAGGTCGATCATTTAGCCAGAGAACACCAGCACCTGCCTTTAGGATGCCCTCGTGGTTGTAGGAACATCCATCGACGTAGGCTGTGGGCATGCCTTGGCAGACATTCTCGTCAAAATACCTGTGGCAGGTAGGAGGCAGAAGTTGGAGCTGCTGCGAGGTGGATATTGTGGTGGGTTGAGTGTGTTTGGTGCGGGTTATGGCTGCCACGTTAAGGGTGGGTGGGTGGAGACCATAACTCACCGTGTAGTGCACCTGCTTTGGCTAGGGCATCCGTTTTGGTCGTTGAGGTCCTTGTCTGGACCAGGTTGCTTCGAGTGGCCTTTCACTTTCTTCCAGTAGACGATCATATCATGTTCACTTGTGATGTTGTCGTTGTGTGCTGGGAGGCATTCTACCCACTTTGTGAACTGGCACACGACTGTGAGGAAATACTTGTTGCCTCTTGTTGACCTGGGTAAGGGTCCGACCCAGTCAATTTGAAGGTCTAACCAAGGAAACGTGACTCCTCTGCGCTGCAGTGGGGCTCTGTGGTTTGGGTTAGCCGGTTGGAATTGGCAGCAGACAAGGCATCCTTTCACGTACTCTGCCACATCTTGCTGCATGCCGGGCCAGTATGCCACTTGTTTAAGTGTCTCATAAGTGGCTCTTGTGCCGTGGTGTCCCGCACATGGTGCGTCGTGAGCATACATCAGCATCACCCCCCTTTGGCAGTGTGGCACCACAAGCCTTGGTGCAGTGAGGTCATCAGGGGCATAAAACAGAATGTTGT
>NW_015542830.1:1957-2155 GCF_001515605.1 Sinocyclocheilus anshuiensis
GTCAGTCTTTGGCTAGCTGGAAAGTACAGAGCAGCGACCTTGAACCTTGCTCTTGGGCCGAGACGTTCCCGCGACTGGCGGCGAGATTTTCCGTGACCTTTGTGACCTGGCAGTCTCTCTGGGGTGATTTTGGTGACTGAGGAGGCAGAGGTTCTTGAGCCCAGATTTTCAGTTGTTTAAAATCTAACAATGGCTCAA
>NW_015542831.1:0-479 GCF_001515605.1 Sinocyclocheilus anshuiensis
CAAAAAATAGCATAGTTGATCTTCAGCCCAGACACTTTGCGCATCATAGAGGGCCACTCTTGGGCAGAGGTTAGGCTAGCACTTACACCCAGGGTATGGTTCATCTTTATACTTCTTCTTCGTCCTCAGTTGAGGAACTAGAGTCTCCATCATTTGTCAGTGTTTGTGACTTCCAGTTGGGTGCATAAGCCCAGTCCTGGTAATGTACATTTTGGTTACTCTTCAAAATCAATTTCTTATTATCTTGACATGTTAGAATTTCCATTTGCCTAGCTGTGGCTTGGACAACTAGTGACTTCAGTACGGGAAGCACACAGCAAAAAAGTAATCCTCCTATTAATACTGCAACTCCTAAAAACATTCCTAATTTAGCTACTCCTTTTTTTACATGAAAAATTCTGACCAGTTTTGCTATACTGCAGCTTAAACCAAAGACACTAACTGTAAGACTTAATAAATAAATAAATAAATAAAGATTA
>NW_015542832.1:0-521 GCF_001515605.1 Sinocyclocheilus anshuiensis
CTTCCTCACCTCCCTTTGGAAAGAACGTTGACAGATGCAAACTTAGTAGACCTTTCCGCTTCAGCGTGTTACTATATCAGTTTAAACTGCTACCTTTGTGTTGTTATTAACAATTAATCCTGGCCAGCCTAGGCCTCATTACCTTAAATGCTACGTTGGGATTAATTCAGTTATAACTGCTCTTATAATAATAATGACATCAGTAGATATTACGAATTTAAGTAATTATGGATTCGAAATTTTAATTTCACTTCATAATTAATTACAGATTTGGAATTTGCATTTCAAAAGTAATTTCAGTTCCTGCTTTCACATAGCAACAATATTTACTGATTAATTTAATTATAGGTGCTATTATAATTTAAAGACAACAACATTAAAGGTTTACCCTTTAAGGATAACAAGTCACTAATACTGATTTCATAATTAATTACATATTTGGAATTTTTATTTCATTTAATAATTAATTACGGGTCCTGTTTCCATATTGCCACGATATTTGCTGATCAGTCAGCTATAAT
>NW_015542832.1:649-806 GCF_001515605.1 Sinocyclocheilus anshuiensis
TTTTAATTTCATTTAATAATTAATTACGGGTCCTGTTTCCATATTGCCACAATATTTGCTGATCAGTTCAACTATAGTTGCTTTGCTAATTTTAATGACAAACATCATCAATATTTTAATCCTTAACCGTCAATAATGCTCTGAAATTTTAATTTCA
>NW_015542833.1:0-785 GCF_001515605.1 Sinocyclocheilus anshuiensis
AACTAATATGTAATATAGGTTTCGATCTCACCCAGACTATGGAGGTCGAAACCTGCAAAAACAATAAATAAATAAATATACAAATAAATATATAAATGTGTGTATAAATACACAAATTCTTGTTTAAATACTGTTACTTGTTTAAATACTGTTTAAATATTGTTTAAATACCCGAATGAGAGGGTGTCAACTATGGACTTGGTCGGGGTCATGTCATAGCTGGGGGCGCGGCATGGGAAAACAATCCTTTCCCTCTGACAGGAAATGCATAGTGTTAATCCAGTATGGCCTACGTAAAGTCACTTTTTCCGTTCAACAGAGCAAGATACATAAAAAACTGAGCTGTATTGTCCGTACAGTATCTGTGACTTTACAAACGACCCAACGAAATGGCCAGTGTCGTTTCCTGATGTCATTGTATTGAAGTTAATATTACAAACGACCCAACGAAATGGCCAGTGTCGTTTCCTGATGTCATTGTATTGAAGTTAATACGCATGCGCAGGCAAACGCTCAAGCCAGTTTATGACACAAGATCCGCCTATTCTTGCATAATTGACACCCTCTCATTAGCTATGGAGGACGAAACTATGGAGGCCGAAACCTGCAAAAACAATAAATAAATAAATACACAAATAAATAAATAAATGTGCAAATAAATAAATAAATGTGTGTATAAACACACAAATTCTTCTTTAAATACATATAGAAATAATTAAACATGTGATTAAAGTAGGCAAATAAATAAAATAAATTGGTGGGCAAATGGAAAATGTTTAAGGAAA
>NW_015542833.1:845-1054 GCF_001515605.1 Sinocyclocheilus anshuiensis
AACTCATCCTATTTATTTTCCTTTGATCACTCATTTATTTCTGAATGTAGTTCCACATTTATTTTTCCTCTGCGCAACCTGCTAATGAGAGGGTGTCAATCATGGACTTGGTCGGGGTCATGTGTAAGTGGGGAGACGCGGCATGGGAAAACAATCCTTTCCCGCTGACAGGAAATGCATAGTGTTAATCCAGTATGGCCTACGTAAAG
>NW_015542834.1:0-2722 GCF_001515605.1 Sinocyclocheilus anshuiensis
TTATATACATAAGATAAGATACAGTAAGAACATGAACAAAGAAACTAATTAAAACAAACTGACAAATTTATTATCAAACATGTCCCGCAATTTAGCAACAGTACAGATGACATTTTACAACAATCACTGATTGTGCTGATTCTGACGTTAAGTTTGGGTTTTAGGGAGGAACGAATGCACACCGCTGTTAAGGGAAGGAAGTTGCGCTACATGAAATGCTGCTAGTTTTTAATAGTTTTACCTCTTATCTTCTTTTTTATAATCCTTAGAAGCCAAAATCGAAATAAAATATAAAATTAGCTTAATATCACAGCCACAGGCCTAAAGTGTAAGCAGACGTTTGAATGTTTAGTTCTCTCCTCATAATAATCATAATTAAACAGGGTTTTTATGTTGTGCGCGCTGAAGCGCCTCCGCGTGAACGTGATCTCGCTTCTGAATTGCGAATAGAACAAAAAAAGAAATCTAAATAGAAAATTTAGATTTTTAAAACAAGATAAAAACGGTTCTTTTAAGAACTGTTCTTTAAAGAAAGCTTCTTTGGGGAACCAAAATGAGTTCTCCCATGGCATTGCAGTTGGAACATTTATCGGAACTAGTGTTAATTTCGTTAACGAAGACTATGACGAAAAATGTTCGTTGACGCTTTTTTCCCATGACTAAGACGAGACGAATATATCTAGACTATATCAACATGCAATTTCGTTGACGAAATAAGATGAGGCTAAAATGTATTCAAAAAGATAAAAACTTTACCAAAAACCTCTTTTTATTTTCGTCGAAAAAGGAGACAAAATGTTATTGCAGACTGCTCTACACGCCTCTACTACGCGAGCTTTCATGAGTGCGGTTGCCAGATATCAAGAGTTCTAATCCCCGAATCAGAGCTTTGCTGTTAAATTGATACATTTTCTGCCTGGTGTGTTTTGCTTATTTTAAGCAATCTGGCAACCATGCGCACGCGCGTGCTCACTCCTCATTGCGGAAGCGCCACTGCTGATGGTCTGAAAACACTGACAAACAAGCTGGAGTTTAGCGATCTAAATGAAAGCGTCATTCAGCCTGTCTGCGTTCTGTCATGAGATCTCGACTGTATTGTTTGCGATTGTGATCGCTGAATAAATGCACTTACTCAATCGCTGTTGTTTTAATAGAGAAATAGACTGTTGCAATTATGGAATTAGTGGAATTACTAGGAATCTCACTGTTATAATATTTTTCGTTTGTTTTAGCTGTTTTCATAATGTAGACAGAGAGATTTCATAAGCCTTTGGAGTTGATTTATATAATAAAAAGCCTATAATAAATCAGTACACTAGATGAGGTAAAATACACCATGTATGTGTCCACATTCTATTGATTTGTGCTTACTGGAGAAAGTGCAATACCTGAAATGCAAAAGTAAATTTATCAAATGACAACAATCATTACGATTATAATTTTGAGAAAAAATGTATTTTTTATCAGTTTAACCATTATACAGAATGACGAAAATGTGACTAATATTTAATTGACTAAAAAACCTGACTAAAATGCTCATACATTTCATTGAATAAACAAAAAAAAAAAAAAACAGGAAAAGTTTGTCTAAATATGATAACTAAAATGTACATTTAAGTAAGACTAAATTAAAAATGGCTGCCAAAATTAATACTGCTGTACGGTTCATTAATAATAATCTTATTGCTAAAATGTCAAGTTTTCATCGACTAAAACTAGACTAAAATACTTCAGGTTTTCTTGGACTACAACTAGACTAAAATGTTGAGATTTTTAGTCGACTAAAACTTGACTAAAACTAATTAGTTTTTATCATATTTAGTCAACCTTATCCTAACAAGGACATTTTAGCCCGGGACTAAGACTAAAGACTAAAATGAAAATAGCTGACAAAATGAACACTAATCGAAACTCAATATAAAAAAATGAAAATTGTAGGTTATCTTCAGGTTATCTTCTGGTAAATTCAACACAATGTTGTGAAGTTTGAGGTGAGCCAGACCACTAAAATCAAGGAAACAATCACAATCAAGCCAAGCATTCCAGCAGCTGTGGTCTGAGGGTTGTATTATTTTTTTTTTGAGCTGGCAGAAAGGAAAAGGAAGAGGAACGAGGGTGGCTTTTCTTACCCTTTTGTGAGAGTCTTTTGTGATGCAGCAGTTTTTGAGCACAATTAAGGTTCTTTGTGAGGGGCTGCTGCAGGGGTCTAGGGTGCATTCCTTAGCCGTGGATCCTGCATGGATCCGCCAACTAATTGAAAAACCTGAGGCCTCAATGCGATACAAATGGCATCAGAAATCATCTACTTAATTTCCAGCAGCATAAATCAATCGAACCGTCACTTGTGAACAGAAGGCCAATTTGGTCAATGGAAAAGCTTTTGTTCATTCAGTAGCACATTCCTGGCTAACGCCTGACCGGTGGCTTAATCTTTCACTTGCACAATTGATGCGAATTCACTCCTTCGTTCAACAGTGCTGCAAATCCGAATTTATTCAGTGAGCAAATGTATAAACCAACAGGATTAAAATGTTTTGTATTTCCCAATCTCTCTAAAGCAAAGCTTAACGTATAATGTTGAGCAAAGAGAGAGAATAAATAACCAACTGCCATGTACACAGCTTGGACCTGGTGTTCCTGTATCCTACGACCAGCCATACAATCCAACAACAGCTGGCAGCTGTAGCGTCTGGACCAATCAAACACACAATATATATTTTGT
>NW_015542835.1:0-176 GCF_001515605.1 Sinocyclocheilus anshuiensis
TGTAAATAAATAATTGCTGGATTCAAAACAGCAATTAAAAGGTGCCGTGACCGAAACGAACTATACGTTTTCCCGGAGCATTCAATGATGTCACTAAACGGTGATGCCACAACTCTAAGAGTTCACAAGTTCACAAGTTTCTGCGTGGACCTAACTAGCCTAGGCACAGGTGTTCA
>NW_015542835.1:286-495 GCF_001515605.1 Sinocyclocheilus anshuiensis
AAAAAATAATTTGTTTTCATTCAAAAAAAAAAAAAAGCTAAATATATCTGGCTTAAATAATTAAGCTAACAGATTTAAAACAGAAGTGTGGCGCGGCGCTCCATAAACAAGTTCACGGAAAGAAAAGGATGACAACTCACATTCTGCTTGTTTGCTTTATTTTAAAAAAGCACAAATCTTGTTTTTATTGTGAGTGTGCAAAAATAAAA
>NW_015542836.1:0-205 GCF_001515605.1 Sinocyclocheilus anshuiensis
CACGCAAGCCGTGTGAAACTGCAGGTATCAGAGCAAAGCCTCTGGTGCGAAACATGCACTCCTAGTCGTGTTTAGCTTAACGCTAACATAAACAAACTGTCAGTAAAGACGAAGAAGAGGATGACATGTTCTCCTGGCACCCTTTTATACTGTGATCGCGCAGGGTAATGACGTCATAGGCTGTCGCCGGCCAATGTTATTGTCG